>NC_084987.1:15036786-15136786 GCF_963691925.1 Scomber scombrus
CAGAGTTTGCACACGGTAAACAATTATCTGTCTAGCCCAAAGCTAGCAGCAGCACTGCCCCCAACCTCTTCTTTTTCTTTTTCTCTTTCCCCCTCTCTCCCGTCCTTTCCCTCTCTCTTTTACTCTCTCTCATCTTTCCTCTGCCTTTCCCTGACAGTGGCTTAAATAGAATGTTAATTTTGACTGGAGGATTTCAAAGCTGAGGCAGTTCCTTTTCATCTTGGTGTGCACCGCAAGTTCACCAACACAAAGTCACTCTGCTCTTCAAAAAGGAAGTTGTTTTTTCCTTCCTGTCTTTTTTTTTTTTATACCTCCCTCCTCCCTTTTTCTCTCTGCTTTCTCTGTGTCTTCTGTCTCGTCTTAAAAAAGATACAAGACATGAGACTCTGGGAAAAATGTGTCTTTCAAGGTGATTGTTACTGCCATCCAAATCCATGACTAATAAAACATGCCTTTTTAATCGGATACAGTCATTTTGTGAGAGCAGTAACAAATTGGAGAAGCATTTTGTTTAGTGAATGTTTTGCATTTTGCATCTGATGGCAGGTTTTCTCTCCACTTTATTTTTTTGTTGCAAATATAAGCATACAAAGCAACTCTTGGCACTGCATAAAGCTTCCAACAGTAGATTTAACATTTTGTCAGTATGCCAAATTATTTCTTTATTTACTGACTGACCAGCAGATGTTACGCTATGTGGTCTGTAGAATTAAAATCAAACATGTTTTGGTTTTTTTTCTCTTTTCTCTCCTCAAGCTTATTGCAGAGCTACAAACATCTGTATGTGACTCTAAAGAAGAGGCTGTTCGTCTACAGAAGGCAATGGAGAGGCAGCTGGAGGAGGCCAATACTCGTTGGGACCAGGAGAGGAGGACAATAATGCACCATGCCGATCAAGCCAATAAGGTCAGTGTAGGGCAGTCAGATACCACTCATTTAGTTGCATTTTATTATTGGTATCTATCGACAGTGATGATATGAGAAACAAAATGAATATCCTTCATTTACTCCATTTTTATATAATGAATTATATGGGTTGTTACAAAATGCTGTAAAAAGTTTCACATTTTACCAAACATATTAGGTGTAGAGTCCAGAGTGATATTACTGCATTATCAGAGAAATAATTACATTTTTATGCAATGACCCAAGGCTCCATATTGCATAGCAAGGCCCACTTACTTAATGGGTAAAATAACATTTAGTTACTTATCATGAGGCAAGATTCATCAGGATGTGTCTGATTCAGCTTTGCAGTTGCAATTTCTCCTGCTTTTCACTAGCTTATCAGAGCGGCATGTCACACGTTTATGAATAAAGAATAGAATACCGGCACTAACTGTATAAAACTGAACACACCGACAAGACACACCTTTTTTTATTAAATCCTTTAATATTATATATAGCTTCATTTAGGTTTATGCATTGCTCCCAATATTCCAACCTCCCCAAAAACCCAAGTTTACATAAGTTGTTTGTTAGTGAAGTGCATTAGACACTCACTTTTATCTATTTCTCTTATCTTGTTATCTTTATCTCCTAGCAGTCTTATATACTTCCTGTCCTTTTTCATTGGTCCCTGTGGTGCTCATCCAAAACCTGTAGACGTAAAAATTGGTGGGGGGCGTCAGTAAAAAACGTCCTCAAAAAAGCCTTGTCTGGATTTGACTTTTATGGAGTAGACGCTGGTCGCCTTTCTTTTGTTAAACCACGATCACTGTTTGTATGCATGTGCTCTGTCATTTTTATGGCAAGTTGCTAACTCCATAGTGTCTTTAAGTGGCTTGTGTGCTTTGTGTCTGGCTGAACCTTATAAATCTGTCTGCTGCACCCCACTTCGTAAGTCAAAGCCTCTCTACATAATTACTGTCATTCTCTTTTACAGTTAAACTTTACACTCAGCCTCCATTATTTTTAGTTTCAACCTTATTCTTTACTTGGTATGTTTTTTTTCTTACCTGGCCTTGTTAAACTTCATATATAGAACAGTGTTACTAAATAAAATTTAGAAATTAGAATATACATGAAAAGTGTATTTTTTCAATCTTTTCACTTTAATGTGCCTTTAATGTGGTACTTAGTATACCCGGTCAGTCATTTAGCATTCCATAGTACCTCTGAGTAACTATAGTAAGCTAACAAACTCTGCTGTCCTGTCTGAGACTGTCTTATGTACAGTGCAACACTTTTAAACGCGTAAATGAAACAATATGTTGTTCGCTCCTTTCCCTGATCTTCATCCCCTCTACATGCAGATTTCTCTTGTGGAATCACAGGATCTTTTATTCTGCCTCCTGCCCTAGCAACCAGACTGGGACACTGTGGCAGTTGATTGGGTGTGGCTCACTAAATAAAGAGTTGTTGTGTCTGGGATCAGGACATGTTTCCAAACACAACCTTGTAGTTGTTGTGTCTGGGATCAGGACATGTTTCCAAACACAACCTTGTCTGTCTGTGGTTGCAGCTGCCTCATATAGTAATGAGGCAGGTCTGTGAGCCTCCCTTCACATCTCATCTCCTTCCAGGCCCTGGCAGCCCGGGCCCCCCTCGCTCAGTCCTGAGTTTTCTCTCAAAGCGGCTAGTTGGCCAACCCTACACCACACATAGAATGTCAGAAATATAAGTAAATGTTGATGGTAGTTCTGAGATCCAAATCGATAAGTCTAGATATTTGAAGAAAGTGTTTTGGTCCAAGATGGGACTCGCTTATTCATCCTGACAGTATATTCAGATTGTGATCAACAAAGCCTCAGCCAAGTCATTTTCAGCGTGACTTTTTGACAATAGTTACACAAATCCACGGCACAGTATAGCTGCTGACTTTATAATGCTTACGTGACACAATGAAGTGTTACCGGATAAAATGATTTCATGCTTTTATTATTTCTGTAAACATTTCATTGAGTGGTTACCTTTTACATTTTTTTCTCGCTGTCTAAATGGTAAAAAAACATACACTTACATGCACATTCACATTTTAAATCACCCATTATTTACTATACTTTCCAGTAAATGTTTGTCATTATGTTAAGGTGTCTATTTTAAGGAATTCGCCTATTTGAATATCACACTATTATCTTATTAACCGTTTCAACCACACTTTGTATTGAACTTGCCATAAGAAAGAACAAATCTGGTCAAATCATCAGTGCAGTCATCTTCTCTTCCCTTTTAGGGAGACTCAGCAACACTGTGAATGTCTACACTTGCTCATATTTTAGCTACGCTGCTTGCAATCAAAGTACACCATGACACAATACACACACGCTGTCTCCCCTGTTGTAGGCTGTGTTACAAGACACAGGCCTTGGCATCTGTGTTGAGAGCAGACAAAGGCTTTCTTTTTCTATTATCTGTGTCCTCATTATTATGATCCCCCCTGTATTAACCACCCGCTAATGAGACTCAAATTAATGATTGAATTGCTTATTACAAGCCAGACATGAGGGGAAGAAGAGAATCAGTGGAGGAGAGGAAGGTAAGATTGGTCAAACGGCAAATATTAAGGAAGAAATTTTAAAAAATACAATAAAGAGGGTTGATGTAAACTTTAAAGAGAGCGAGAGAAGAAGACTGAGATGGCAAACAATGAAGGGGAAGAGAGCGAGGGAGAGGCAAAGAAAGGATGGAGGAAGTATGAGGATTGAGACAGCAAACAGAAGGACAAGGGAAAAAAGGGGGAGAGAGGAAAAAAGAAGGAAAGAAATGGTGGAGAGCTGTCAGTGGGCCATCGGAGGGAGTGTGTCGCCTGCTGACATTGTTTCCATGCTGCTCACTTCAAAGGGCTCGGATTATGAAGAGAGCGAGGGGCTTCAGACAATGGGAGGGGAAGAAAATAACATCAAAGTTAGCCGCGCATTTGAATTGGGATAATCCCAAAACAGTTGTTCTGAATGCATGCTGCACCGGATCAGATGTCCCTATTCTATTTTTTTCTCGCCAGCCCCGTTCTGCCATTTCTAGCCCGAATTTAGCTCCCTCTGTGGCTCTACTGTACTTGTGACTTCTTAAATGTGGGTGTTAACTGCAGAGACCTTTGTATCTTGTAAACTCCTTTTTTAGAACAATAATAGTACAGTTAAGTATGCTCATTATCTGGGGGGTTTGTACATGCAATTTTTAGGTGGAAGAGTGTATTTGTATGTGTATGGTGTGCGTGGGAGTGTGTTATGTGTGTGTGTGTGTGTGTGTGTGTGTGTGTGTGTGTGTGTGTGTGTGTGTGTGTGTGTGTGTGTGTGTGTGTGTGTGTGTGTGTGTGTGTGTGTGTGTGTGTGTGTGTGTGTGTGTCTCTCTACATATAACTTTGAGTGTGTGCCTGCTTAGCGTGCTTTTTTGCATGGTGGACTGGGACCCTGGCTTTGCATTGCTGGTCCCACTGCTGGTTTGAATAGCAAATATACTAAATATCAAAGTATGCGTTGGTGTTGCAAAGTGTTGCAGACATGAGTGCACAGGCTGCTTAGCGTGATGTTGTAGGCCAGATTAATGAGCAGACAGACTGGTGGGATACCAACCAGGCTTGCTGTTTTGGCTTTCTGATGTGATTAAAGCTCCATTAAAACAAATTACTCTATATACTGTGAAAGGACCACTAGTACTGCTGAACACAACTTTATAACTTTCAGTTACTTTTAGTTTTAGTTTAGTTTTTTTATTCTCTGTAGTTCATGTGTAAACTGTATTGTTATGAGATTCAATGATATGCCTCGTGGTCTAAACATAAACACATCCATCCATCAGGAACAGGAAGCAGTGTCACATATCGGATCATAAAGAGAAGCTGGAGCGTCTGTGAATTCCCCTTTTTACCTTCCAATATTTCACCTCACTTCCTGCCTTTTTTGCATATGAATCTCATGAGGCTGTAGTTAGAGATTAGGTAGTGGGCCACTATCTCTGACCAGTTATATTTAGGTTACTAATTAGTTCATTACTGTGAACAAGGCAGGAGTGGGCAGTCGTAAAGGGAATGGGAACCGATAGAGAGGAAGCCAGTGTAGCGCATTGAAACACAGCCAGCTTTTGGGTTAGAGGATTACTCACTTCCTGATGTCATCTGTTTCCCTCCATCTAGCTAAAGTGTCTCTGCTTGTGTATGGATTTTTTTTGTGATGAGACATGGGGGGGTTGAGGTAAATGGGAAGTTTAATAGTGAGGTTATTGGTATTACTAAAGTGCCTGGTGTATGTTTGTTCGGCCATGTGCACAGCTTGTCTGTGTGTGCGTGTGTGAGTGTGCACTTGCCTGAAATGTGCAGCTGCCAAATCTGACAGAACTCAAGCCCACATTAGCCTGCCAAGTGAAAGGTATAAAGACACACATACACACACACACACACACACACACACACACACAGGCCTTGTCTCTTCACTCTCTCTCACACATACACACACATACACTTTCTTTCCAACTCTGCATCTTCGAACTCTTTCTGTCTCAAACTCTCTGTCTGTCTCCACACACACAAGCACACATGCTCACCTCACCCTGCCAAAAGGGAGAGGTGGCTGGTGAATAAACAATGGCACTCCGCCCATAGTGTCACCCGCTTGGGCTTTGATCAGCACCGCTGTTCCTGCTCCCCACAGCCTTGCTTCCTGTCTTTCTGCCTGCTGAATGCTGCCATGCGTGTGCACACACACACATGCACACACACACACATGTTTAAGTTAGTGTTCATGTCTTTTTACATGGGCCTGCATACACAGTCTCTCTCCCATTTTCTCCTCAGTAAGTCTTTATCTGTATCTTTCTGTCCCTCAAACTCACACACAGACATAGCTTTGATTTAGTGCCCTTGTCTCTACATCTTTCGCCAGTTTTGCATTCTCTAACACACACCCACATACACTCTGTCTTTTCTCACACACCGAGACAGAGATACACACCTTTGATCCAGACCCATCCAGCAGTAACTCCTCGTGCTAGTCAAAGAAAGGGTCCTGTTGTAGTGTCCTCTGGGTAAAGTGACAGGTGACACTTTACATTATGCAACAGTGACCATTGTCTCACCCTGTTTGAGGATGAGAGTGAATATATGTGGTGCACTACTCTTTTCACAATAGATAGTATGAGGGTTGTACACATCTCTGTCAAATTTAGATGGAGTCCATGTGATCTAGATGCTTTGCTTTTATGCATGGCATGGATATCGGTAACGAGGGACACGGCTCCTGTGCACAAAGTCACACAAACACATACACACACATTCAAGGGGGCTAGTTGTAGCAGCTGCAGTTTGTCTGTAGTTCTGTAGTTATATATGCATTAGTTTCTGAGGGGGTTGAAAGGATGACTTTGCCTGTGGGAAGGAATGGCAGCAGTGGATCAAGAACAGGTGTGCTGGATACCCTCTGTTGCAGAGGCAACGGGCTGCTTCAAATGGTTTATTCCTCCTTCCACACATCCATGTTCCTTGTGTCAACCTTGAACTGTGCATTTTGTTGACTAAAGTTTATTAAACCATCTGCGTTTTTGACACTTTCTTCTTTTTCTGTCTCTGTCTTTGCGAGACCACTGCTTTTTCTGTTTGAGTTTTTTTTTTAATCCACTTAGAAAAGTTTCCAATATTAACATTGTATCAAATTATTCCCTTTAATGTGGAAGAGCTGTTATTACTGCCAATCTCACTGCAATACAACACCCCTTCAGACTATTCCTTGGTTTGCCTGTCCAATAAACCAAAACAGCACCTTTGTGAATAAAATGATGGGCAACTGCTTCTAGCTCACTGTGCTGGATAACTGTACGCTAACTATTCAATGTGAAATGGCCAGACAGTGACCAGTGTAAACATCAATTATTATCAAGGGAAAGAGAATGCCATGTTTTATTCAGGAGTTTGCTGGGGTAAAATGCCACTGAATAATGGACTTATATTCAACAAGTAACGAGAAAAAAGATTTGAGTGGGATGCTCATGTTGCTCTGTTTCTGTTTGATGTGCAAGTGGGCAATCATATGCCAGCATGCTAGCCATAAGAGCTCAAAAAGCCTTTTGCTGAGTCTTAAGTTGCTTAATGCAGCATTTGATATTTTTCTCTCCACCCAAATGGAATAAAGTGCCTTAAATGCACTGGGCAACCAGCTGATTTTTTGTCATTATGTGCTCTCACTGGCATGATTACTAATGTTTACAATTTTGTATACCTCACAAAGCCAACGTTTACTGCACTGTTATGGCTAAAATAATAAAAAACTATTTTGCAGAATCTTGGGTTTAGTTCCTAAGGAGTGAGGAGACTGTAGTGCTATGGGTAAAGCATCGAGTCAGGCCTATTTTGTTCTTCATGTTCAAGTTATTGTCAGCAAGAAAGGTCTCATCTTAGATCTATATATATATAGATAATTCTCCATGTATCTGTGTTAGCATCCATCTCCTTTAATATACGTGTGTGTGTGTGTGTGTGTGTGTGTGTGTGTGTGTGTGTGTGTGTGTGTGTGTGTGTGTGTGTGTGTGTGTGTGTGTGTGTGTGTGTGTGTGTGTGTGTGTGTGTGTGTGTGTGTGTGTCTGTGTGTGTCTGTGTGTGTGTGTAACTCTACATGTGCGCCTGGTGTTGGCTGATTGATGACTTTTCCGGCTGTGGGCAGATTCCCGGCAGTGTTTGATCCACATATCAGAGGAGGTGGAAGTAGGAGAGAGATAACATTCCAGGATGCTAGGAGGGAACGTGGGAAGTAGAACAGCTCATAGAGGCCATACACCATTCACGGACAACAAACGGAAATTACTCATTAAACCATGGGCCTAATGTCTAGGTAAAAAGAAACCACAAAGACTTAATGACTTGTGCATCCCTCTCTGACAAATCCCCACTTTGGTCAAAGCTGCATAATCACTTGCGGGCACAAATATTTAAATACAAATTCACAGAAACCTGACGTGCTATTGTCTTCTCAAGTTGTTATGCCTTGCATGTTAGCTACCTGTTTAACATTGGGATTTAATGAGATCATTGAGACACAAACATTTTGTGTAGCAAACAAAAAGATAAACCCAAAAAGATGAGCTGAAACAGCCGAAAGACAAAAAAAAGCTGCAGAGCTCAACCAGACGTGACCCTTTCAAACTGCTGCCTGTGCATATTTGTAACAACTTTTCTCGCATAAGTGAGTGTTTTTTTTAGTAAGAACATAAACATTAAATCCTAAATTGAGAAACTAATTTACATGTTAAAGTATTGTCAAGACTTCAGGATAGTATTTGCAAGTTTTGCTAAAAACTTATCATCCATGAAATGATAAACTATTTGATAAACTGAATATAACTATGGAAGCCCCCACACACACAAACACACACACTAGGCATATGGTACATATTTCAGAGTTGTTTCCTATTCTCTTTCTACTGTAGCTCACAGCAGCTGAAAGAGACAGAGACGGAAAGATAGAGAACAGTGTGTTCCCCCTGTGGGCATAGCTCGGTTGCAACATGTCTTCATTACCGCAGCAATTGTTTTACTATTTTCATCAGTACCAGGAAAGGCACCTCCACAACTGCGCAGACATGTGTGCATATTGCAATAGACGGGATAACTGTTCTATTTGCTGTTCAGGAGAGTTCCAGTTTGCCACCATCGCAATATCTTCCGACTTCAGTTCAGAATCAACTCTGGGAAAAGTGCTGAAAAACATCAAAGTACCGAAAGCAAGTCAATTCATACCAATATCAGTGATATCTTTCAGAGGGGCTGTCCTGGTCGACTTGCTAAAGCACGTCTTTTCATTCCTACACACAGACAGACAGAAAAGCAAAAGTTTATCTTCTCTAACACCTCAGGAGGGAGACCTCTCTCCTCCTCCTCCTCTTCCTACAGCTTCTCTTTTTCACTCACTTCTTTACCTTTCCTGCAATCCTTTGATAAAAGTGCAGATAAAAGAGAGCCTGTGCTCATCTCTCTGGCCATCCTTCTCTCCTTGAGGTTAGCATCTCCTTTATTATTTACTATTAAATCACTAGACATACATACACACGCTGCCATGTTCTACTAAAGCTTGTGTGTGTGTGTGTGTGTGTGTGTGTGTGTGTGTGTGTGTGTGTGTGTGTGTGTGTGTGTGTGTGTGTGTGTGTGTGTGTGTGTGTGTGTGTGTGTGTGTGTGTGTGTGTGTGAGAGAGAGAGAGAGAGAGAGAGAGAGAGAGAGAGAGAGAAAGAGAGAGTAAGAGAGAGTGAGTGAGAGTGTGTGTGTGTGGGGGGGGGGCGCGCGGGGGGGGGGGGGGGGGGCGCGCAGTCCACATACAGTGCCTTTGTTTATGTATGTCTGTGTGCTTTGTGCCCCTTGTGTATCTGTTCTTACCCTTTTGCTATGTGTGTGTGTGTGCGTGCGTGCGTGCGTGCGTACGTACGTGTGTGTGTGTGTGTCCTTGGCTGGAGGCAGTGCAGTGTGAGGTTTTTGCTGCTGTCTGAAGTCGTCCAGCCTCAGTGTCATTAGAGGATCTCTTTAATCCAGACTTTGGGAGAAACTTCTGACAGCACGCTGCAAATAGAATGCCTCGCCGCACATGAAGAGCAGCTCGGCTCCTAACAAAACACCAAGTTTAAAGAGGCCCCTGGCCTTTTTTCCTCCTCCCACTATTCCCTCCCTTCTTTCTTCTTTGCTTTTTTTTCCTGCCCTCTGTTGCTTTTACTTCACCCTAGGGAAACATGCTTGCCTTATCTGCGCAGGAGGACCACCCAGGAAAGATGACTCAGGCATCGGTGTCTTTGCACCGGTGTGTTTGTGTGTATACAACAATGGAATTGCACACTGTAGCAGTGTAGCACTCACATTTTTAGAACTTTTGCTGTTAATATTAATGCATGCCCATACCTGCGGATCGCTCTGAGCGGTGTGTTTGTTGGTGCTTGCGTGCGCGTGTGCCTCGCTAATCCTTTGAGCCAAAGTTTCGAATGAAAGGCAGAGGCACATTGCTGATGGAGAGGTGAGAGAGGCCTTCAAGCACCTCACTGTGGGACTGTGCAGAAGAGTACGCCACTGCCCCTATCTCTTCACTTCGGCCACGTGTTTCTCTCCTTCATGTCCCTCCCCTCCTCCTCCTCAGTATGTTTTCTGTTTGTTTTTTTTCCCACTCTCACCTTTCTGAACTTTCTCTTTTCTTTCTCTCTTTTGCGATATGGTCACATTTCTGCCTTATCTGTCGCAGCTTCTTGCTTTGCATTTTGTTTACTTTTTCCTGCTTCATACACCTTTCTCTTTCATTCTTTACCTTCTTCTTCTCTCTTCTCTCCATACCCCCTCCCTCCGACTCTCCCTAGGGAAATCAGATTTCCCCCTCTTCCTGGCCAGTTCACAATGATCGCAGTCTGCATGGCTGATAAAGACCGTATCGCCCCGAGCATCTGGAGACACTTAAGCAGGATCCTCCACACAAAGTCATTCACACACCTTCATACACTCAATGCTATAGAATCAACCAAAATGTGTGTGTGTGTGCACAGTACAGATATAAGTTATATAGAGAGTGATATGGAGAAAATTAGGAAGTAATTATAAGAGGAGAAATCATCCTCAGTTGTCCTCTCTCATGTTCAATAAATTACCGTAATAATTATATAAAAATTGCAATCCGCGATCATTTAACATGTGAGCCCCCAGGCTAGCACTGGATTAAGTCAAAGTCAGACGCTGCTGGTCAAATTGCACCAGGAAGGCTGTGCTGTGCAGGTGTTTACAGGTGTTTATACTCTTGGGTCAATTCACCAGTCTTTCCATGTCTACTTCATAGATTTATTATGTCAGCTGTCATATTCGTGTCTGTCAGACTAAGCGTGATATCTGTTGTTCTGCTCTGTGTCTTAAACCTGGTCTTCAGTATCATATAATATGATCATCATGTCTGATGGAGGATATTGACTAAGTATTTCCGTGGCCTCTCTGACTCACACAGTGCTTTTATTCATCATCAGAATCATCCCCTGTGATTATATTAATGTAGTGACAAGTGTTGAACTTGTGCCCTCAGAGTTTCTTTGAACACAGCCGATAGGAAACCCACATGAAAGAGAGGAACACGTCAACAGTGAGGCCCACTAAATCAGCCATACTTCCCAGAAGACCTGGTCCAGAAATTCTGTGTCACTGTGCGGGAATCAGAGGTGGATTTAGGGGAGGTGTGGGTTTGTCAGGGTCTCCATTCTTCTTTCTCTTACCTAAAAGGAGTCAGGAGTACAGAGATAGATATAGGTTAGGGTCACAGTGGTTAAACCAATAAAGTGGTGGAGGAAGGAAGGGAAAGAACACAACATAGATAATGCACTGACAAACAGCAAGTGCAATGTATAGCACTATAATGATTGTGTGCATAAAAACTGCTAAAGGGTAAGTCCCCTCAGCACACTCAACATCCTCTCATTCTCATGCCTTGGATACTACAATCCAGCAACCTGTGAAAATTGCATCAACACCACTCAAAATGTTTTTTTACTTTCATTAAGCCTTTCATTCACCAATAAACCAAATATAATGATGAAATAGAAGGAAAGGGGTTGTACTGAATGGGCTATCATGGGACAGAATCGTGACTGGCTGCAAAATACTCTGATTAGTAGGATTAACACCAGGCCTAGGACAATATGCTTATCTCCCAATTCAATGCTATCACGATACTTGGGTTCCATTTCAGTCCAGATTCCATTTTTCAGTCCAATAAATAGAAAAGGGGGCACTATTTTCAGTCTCTTGCGCCAGTGTACTGTGTACCAAACCATTCACTTAGTGCAATGAAATACAATATGAAACCTAACTAGCAGATAAGATAAAAAGTCCGCAGCATTTGATTTAAAAAGAAAAAACTCTGGGAAAAAGAACCTTTCACACTTAGTCCCTTGTGTGTGTCCTCAGCTGTGATGTGGAACGCATGGCCACTTTCAGGATGTCCGATTGGTTGTGTGTCTGCAACAAAGGTCGGGCTCAGGGGACCCCTCTGTCAGTGCAACGGTTCGCTCACTAAATCTCTGATGCCACCTTCCCCTGGTGGATCTGAGGGCAGACTCCAACAGGGGACTTACATCCTCTATGGTGCTTTTCAAGGTTGTCTCAGTGAACATCTGTTTGGCCACCTCCTGGTCCTCGACTTCAATCTCAGGGACATGACTACTGGTGTCTCATTCAGTGCTTAGTGTACTACCTCGTAGTAATGTGTGTGGATTTAGAAGTCCATCTCCCAATTAAAAAATTGACGTTCAGTGTAAGATGGATTTACCTACATTGATGCACTATGGTGATGTGATCATATATTTAGAATTATTAAAAAAAAGGAATTTTTACATGTCAAAAAATGTGAATTTTCCATCGGTCTTTGTTTAAATTCTTAGTTATCATGAGACCAGTCAGAAGTTCTCAGAGAGTTGCTACACAGAAGTTCATCCTGGCCCTGAAGCCTAACAGTGTATGTGTGATTTATGTCAGTGTTGTGGGTTGTAGATTAGGCGGTCATGCCTATCACCTGGACTGTGTTTCCTTCAGCCCTGAGAATCGACTAGGCAACACCTGGCCTGCTCAGTCAATTCAACTGTAAAAGCGTGTGTGTGTGTGTGTGTGTGTGTGTGTGTGTGTGTGTGTGTGTGTGTGTGTGTGTGTGTGTGTGTGTGTGTGTGTGTGTGTGTGTGTGTGTGTGTGTGTGTGTGTGTGTGCGTGCGCGCGCGCGCGCGCGTGCGTGCGTGCGTGCGTGCGTGCGCACTTTCACATGTGCACATATCACTCTCTGCTTTTCATGCAGACTAATCAAAGATGAAGTGTCCACATGTGTGCTCAAAACATCTGTTTCTGCGTCACATGCAGGACCTGCGCCTTTGTCTTTCCACTGTTATCACTTACAGACAGAGAGGAAAAAAACTGCACGCACACACACATACAGTGCATTTTGTTCTTTCATTATTATTTTTTCTTTGTTGTCTGAATCTTACAGAGCAAAATAGATAAAACTCAACTTTAGGTCATGCAGTAAATGATACAGTATATCTCTCTTATTGCCACCAAAGAAATAATGATCCTTAAAAGAATGCAGCTTTATTCAAGCCTAGAAAGTTTGCTAATTCTCAGAGTGAGAATTCTCTTTTTTGGGGTGCCCTTGTCTAAAAATGAGTTTGGGCTTAATGAGGCCAGCTTTCCAGTAATTACTGTCATGACTTTATTATTAGCCTTTTAACACACACGGAATAATCAAGCTGTGTCTTGTTTCCCTTTCTACCTTTCTCTCTCTTGAACAGTCTCTCATTGGCTCTGTCTGTCTTGATCTCTGTTGTTTCCTCAGTTGCACTCTTTAGAGAAGTCTCTCATTCAGGTTCAGCTTGTGTCTCTTCCTTGCTTAAATGTAACTGTAGATTAGTGTATATCACTCTGCGTTAGTTACACATTACATCACACAGATCTTGAGTGCTTTTTCTCTTTTTTCGCCAGTCAGCCGACAACACTGACTGTTTTTCCCTTCCCCCAGGCTCTGCAGGATAAGGTGGAAAGTCTACAGAGGCATCTGCATTGCTCAGAAAAGACACTGCTTAGCAAAGAGCTGGAGATTGAAGAGAAGGTAATGCAATCACTTTTTTTTTCTTTCTCACTATCTTGTTCTCATGCTTGTCAGGCATGTGCAAGAGAGGCTGCCTGACTCTCCCTCAAACTCATTTGCTCCTTACCGTTATCGTTGCATCACTCTCACTGCCAAACATGAACTTTTTTCATACTGCTGCCATCAGCCTTTCTGTCACAAATCTTTTCACTTCTCGCCATCACATAATATCTATTTGACTATTTCTTATTCATAATGCCATCCTTTTTCAGTTCTCTGAATCCCTTTACTGACCCCCAATGTCCCCATCACCTGACGTCCCTAACCCTTCACCCCTCAGTTGCCATCCTTACTAGACCCTCCAGGGGGCCACAAAAGACAAATAAAAATTAGTTCTTCCCTCACTTTCCTGACCCCCCCATCACTCTACCAGTTCATAGCCAAAGATATGCCCCCTCGCACATTTCCCAAATTCCTTGAGATTTGGCTTCAAGAGCCAGCGCCTAGGGCCAGGAATGCCACCACCGCCTGTGTTCAGAGGGAAGCCTCTATGCACACATACACACTCCCCATGGCTCTCCAGAATGCCCTATAATCAGGCTCTATTTTGACCTTGACACACACAGAGAAGAAAGCACTAATGACTACGCTCACACAGGAGGCTGTTCTTTGTACCCTGGTATGTACACCAAAGGCATTCATTCTCTCGTGTCCCCTCTGATCCGCCCACTGACCCTTGTACACACTTCACACACTCATCATACACCTCAGTGTCTGGCCATCATAAATCTGCAGAAAGGGGTCAGTGGTTTTTAGGAGCCGTTGGTCACTGAACCAGTCCCAGAGGCGCTGCTTGTTTTTTCCTATGACTTTGGAAGAACTGACCTCTGAACCCGAGTGCCATAATGTCAGATCATTTTGTCTGGATACGGGTTTGAGTTACTCTCTTCTACTTTTTTAGCTTTGCATTTATATGTTCTGGTAGCGTTGTTTACTGTGCAATCCATCACTGAAGACACAATTGATTAATTTGTTAGTGAAACGTTTTCTCAAAGGTTCCAAAAGGCAATATCACTTCACCACAACCACTATGGCAGATTGTTTACATAGGTTATAACCTCCTACACTGTTTTAGCAAGTGACATAAAGTAAGAGGCGATATCAATATCAATATTTTTCAGGATTATTTCCAGTTTCTTGCACATCACCTCAAATACTTTGTGTCTGTCTGAGTATCTGTGAGCATTATTAGTCCTTGTCTTAGTAGTGAACGGTATTTAATACTCCAGAGCATCAAGACATAAATTAAACTTGGTTCCATCAAATGTTCCACTGCATTGAATAAGGTAACACATATTCTGATTTCCATGATGTTCCACTGTGCAAAGTTTCATGACATTTTGTTAGAAAACAAAATGATTGTAGACATCTATTCTATTAATGTAAGGTTTTTTTTATGTATGAAATTGCTAAACACATTGCAACACTCAAAACCCACTTATTGCTTGTGGTGTATAGAGCTTGGTTTGAAATTGTTTGAGACTGGCGCCAGCCTGAAACACATATTTGGCACTGATACCAAAGATGCAGCTTTGTGTGTGTGTCAATAGGAAAGCAGCCATTCCACTATACATTTTTTATTTGTATATATGTACTGTATATTGTATGTGCCTCTGCATTGTTGTGTGCACACTGGTACATGTGTGCATTTTCTGTTGTGTATGTGTATGATAATAAACCTAACGGCCTCCTCTCTCAGCCTCCTCACAATGATATTGCCCTAGTTTATCTGCCAAGGGCCGTTAGGTTTATCTCAACTTCTTTCAATCCAATCTCACACACGCGAAAAAGCTTCCCAGACTTCACACAGATGTTGCACCCAACACTTGCAGAGGCACATACAATATACAAGTACATATATACAATAAAAATGTGTGGTTCAATTCTCCTTGAAGAGAGGAGCAGAATGTTGAAGAGTACAGCTCTTTGTATAAATACGTAATGATGGGCACAGTGAACTGTACAAGTTCTAGAGATGTATCGTCCTGCAACACGGGAGCTCTGTAAAATGAAAAATAAATAATTTCTTCAGACATACTGTAGAAATGCAGGGGGCTTGAGCTTTTTCTGTGTGCTGTTTTTCAGGAGGCACATTACATCAGCAGCTACCAGTCCATCCCATAGTTCTAACAACTTCACCAAGATCTGAAGCTACTTCTAATCTCGTTTTTTCTTTTTTTGCCTCTTTCTTTTATCTTTTTTCCCTTTCGCAGCAAAACGTTTTTGAATTCAAATCGCTCTTTGGTGAAGTCTCTGAGTGCCAACTCAATGGATGTGGAGGTGCAAACTTTGTGAGTGGCATCATTTTTGATGAACCCCCTCGTTCCTGACAAGGTTTTTGTCACTTTGGAACAAGGGGATATATCAAAAATGTCTTTCCAGCAGCTACTCACCTCCACCCCCCAACCCGTCCCACGCATGCCTGTACACACACACCCCAACTTCATTAGCATACATCAAGCTTCCCAATGATGTGACAAACTTCATTTGAACGTTGAAAGTGTTGAGGGCTTGTTCCTTTCTGCTGGCAGCTGTCAAAAACCACGCCATGTGACAGTACCAAACGCAAGGGAAAGTCAAAACCACAATCTAAAGACTATATATAGATGAAATGTTGTCATTTTAAGATGACTGGGAGGGGAAAACGACTGCCGCTCGTCGTGCTCTTCAAAACTAGAGAATCACGCTTCATCAGGAACAAACAAAACCTCATCTTAAAAAGAGCTGTGGAGATGAAACCTGATTTTTTTCCACAAAGTCAGAGTCCTTTTTTTAATGCTTTGGGAAATTGTGGCACACATTTTATTTCTTTGTGGTTCCCTTCCTATCTTTTCTTTCCTCTAACTTTCATCTGGAGGCCGTCAATGACCAAAACCTCATGAAAGGTTTGATCAATAGTACTGTTCAAAAGCACCAAACATCTGTCTTAATGGAGAGGAAGCTTTTTTTTAATAGATGCAGTCACATGTTATGCTAACTGTCAGAAAAACAAACATGCCTTTGCTGTAAAAAGATGTTCAAAGAAGGGAAAAAAAATGTGTATTTGCGTGAGGAAAAATAGAGATGTTAGAGGAGGGACTTTGGAAGGCAAGTAGAGGATGCAAAGCTGGAGGAACAGTGTCTCATAGGAAACCAGGCAGACATCTTTGGGGAGTTTGAGATATTCCTGTTTTGAATTTTAACAACATTGAGAGACACAGTGAAGTCAGATATTTGAGTTGATACTTTACCTATCCCTGCCTGTTTTTTTTTTTGGTTTTTTTTTTTTTTCTGGATCTGTTAGCCTCACACACGTTTCAACAACAGAGGTTGTTGTCATAAAAAAAAAAGAAAAAAAGACTGCTGCTTCCACCCACACACACTGCATAGTAAACTATGGCTGAGCTTTAGTTAGACATATGTGATTGCAAATGCTTTGGTCTGCTACTGTGCAGCAAAGGAAGAAATCTCTACCATACACCTTCAGATGTATGTAGATGTAGAACATATATACATATATATATATATATATATGTATGTGCATGCAGTATATGATGACTTTTTTTTTTTTTTTTTAAAGCAGTGCCTTCTTCATGATCAGGATGATACAACTTGGGCCAGTTGCGGCCAGTGCAGCCAGTTAGTGCTGTTTACCATGAAGTCATTAGGCCATGTGCCAGATACGCAGTTTTACTGTATCACATCATACCTTAGTTCTAGTTTTGGCTTCCCCCAGTAGTTTTTACTAAAGCAAACATTCATGGCTTGTCTACTTTCATCAGCGTTACACTAGATGTACAGTATCCTGTTGTCCTGGTGAATACGCCGTTGTTGCCTTGCCCATTCCAATGTATGGGAAGGCAAATGGGGACAGCATTGCCACAAAGGAGCTTGTAATTTAGGCAGAGCGGATCTCTCATTGCTGCGGTGACTGCACCATACATGAACCAAGAATGCAAAATTAAGGAGTTTGGCTTTTGAAGAATCTAGACTTATATTCAGAGTGGTTGGTAAGGGATGTGTTTATTCAACCATTGTTTATTGCTTTGGTCTGAGGTAGCGGAGTGTGTTTTGTCTTGGCTTGCCATTTTGTTATGACTACAGAAGCTGCTATAGATAGAGATAGACATTTTGAAAAATCTACACTCCCGTAGCTTCAGCTCATTTTTTAACTCCTGGACATTCAAATTAAAGCTTCTGCAAACCATTTTTTTGCCACTTGTTTGAAAAGGTCACTCTCAAATTATCCTAGACTTCATTCTCGCACAGGGAGAAAAAGACATATTTGTGTAAACGGTTGGACTCTCGGCCCAATATTATTGGCCCGACACTTTAAAATGAATAGGGCAGAAGGAGGAAAAATTGGCAAAGTTGTGGCAGACTAATCTACTGCACACTGTGCCGAGACAAAGTGAGCTGCTTCATGTTGGGATCATTTATACCGGGGATTGCTTTGAAGTGCTTCCCAATCCCTTTCATTGTGCCCAGGAAGATTAATTAGCCAAAGCCAGAACAATCAGTTAAATCCACAACAGGAAAATTATTTTTAGGAAAACCAATCTTTTTCCCTCCCCCTCACCTCGTTCACGCTCTCTTCACTTGAAAGACCGGACTGATGAGATGTGGGGAGCTCGACTTTGCTCTGTCAAAGACATTATGATTGGTTAAAATGCCGAGACTCTGGTTACACCTTGAAATATGTGGGTGAAAACTCTTGCTTTTCACAGCCGCCAGTTAAACTATTCATCAAGCTCTGAATTAATTGATTCAGCAACTCTTTTCGAAACGCTGTAAATGCTTTTTACAATACTGTAAAAGGTCTGTGTTTGTGCACACGTGTGTGTCTGTGTGCATGTGTGTGTGTGTGTGTGCCCATTCATGTGTGTTTGTGGGTAAAAGGGGGGTTGCGCTAACCAAACCCTTTTCAACTTCTATAATCAGACTCTGGTTTAGTGGAGTGTAATTTAGCCCCAGACAGACTTCCTCCAGTCCTCCCCAGTGGAGCTAGCTAGCTAGCTCCCTATTGAGCTGCTGCTGTGTTTGATGTGTTCTGCCCTCCACCATGGCCCTGTCCTCGTCCAAACCCGACTGTGTCAAGCCCCTAAAATGCATTGTGTCACATTTTGCTGTAGTCATCAGCAGCCAGTAGGGGGTGTTGTGCAGAGTAAGTCATGCTGGCCTGCGGACCCCCTGTTGAGATGTGAAGGAGCTGTGAAGAGCGAGGGAATACTCTGAGCCATGAATAAAGAGGGGATACCCACACTGTGTGTGTGTGTGTGTGTGTGTGTGTGTGTGTGTGTGTGTGTGTGTGTGTGTGTGTGTGTGTGTGTGTGTGTGTGTGTGTGTGTGTGTGTGTGTGTGTGTTGGTGCCTCCTCCAAAGGGAGCTGTTCTTTTGGTGTTTCTGAAAGTGTATACAGAGTAGCAGGAGCAGTTATTCAGCAATATGAAGGATCATTAATGTTATATGACAATGAGTTTGATTGATAACTCCTTTGCATCAGTTTTAATTTGATGATTGAAAATCTCACATGTAATTTTTTTAATCTAATTAATTTATTAGTTCAGTTGTTCTTTTTAAGTTGACCGAAGCTGTTTGGTTGTCTTGTCAGGTGACTGATGTGCGTCAGGAGTACGAGGAGAAAATCAAAGGTTTGATGCCGGCAGAGCTCAGACAGGAGCTGGAGGACACTATCACGTCACTGAAAGCGCAGGTGAGAGCTGACTGTTTATCAGACATACAGATCAGCTGCAGAAAGCACGAGAACAAACATGCAAATATATTCAGTCTGTTTATTTTAAAGAATGTTCAAATCTGTCAGGTTTTCATTTTCAGCTTACTAAATCATCCTCATCAGTCTTTTTTTCTGTCATTATTCTAAACCTTTTTTAAATTCTTCTGTTACATTTTGACATACTTATCAGCTCTTCATTATGAACTAGTAATATTCTATTTGTATACAGGGTTTTTGAGACAAAGGTGCCAAAGGCGTGAGAATGTGCACGGTGTGGCATACACACTTTTGTCCACACCTGTAGAGAGTTGTGCACTTAAGTGAAAAAAATGATTGACAGATAAAAGTGTCCGTAGTGATTATCTCCCAGTTCGATACCATCAGGATACCTGGGTACCGATTGGATTCAGAATCCATTCTCAATTAAATAAATAGGCAAGGGGGTACTATTTTCAGTCTCTTGTTCCAGTATGCTGTGTGCCAAACCATTCACTAGTGTCCTTAGTCCTCTGAAATACAATATGACACATAACTGTCAATTAAGATAAATGGTCCAAAGGATTTCTATATTAAAATGTTAACTGTATTAATTAATGGATTAATTAATTTGCAGGCATCTTACTGTCTGGGCAAGTGCTCTGCTGTGTTAGTATTAATGTCATGTCTCCAGCAGTGGAGAGCAGCCTCTCTGCTGCACCATTAGCTCCAGGGAAAGCCATGTCTAACATGCTGAGAGGGCGCAGGGTTTCTGAGGTGGAACAGACTGAGCACGGAGTTATTTTCCTCACCTCAGAGTTGACTTATGTTGTTGAATGCTGCAATGTGTGTTCATCACCTGGTCTCGTTTGTTACTGCTGGAGTTCACTGCTCCACTCCACCAATATTAGTCTCTGAGCCACAACAAAATTCATGTTTGTCATGCAAAGTTAATTCAGCAAAAATGCTCGCAAACGCTTTTGAAGAGAAAATACAAAATAGTGCACTGTAGACTGTCCGAGTGCTCCACCGCCTTCGCAGTTGAGTTCCGTCTTTTCGTTCCGTCAACATCGTATGCCGTAATTTTCTACAAGGTCGGCCCACCTTTGAGTTAGATAAGTAAAGGAACCCCTGGTATTCCTAATTGTCTTTTTTATTTTCATATTCTTCTATTGAGAGCTGCACTACATGAGCAGTCCAACAAGTCTTCATTCTTTCAGTGTGTGCACACTTAGTCAATAAAATCAATTCTGATTTCATGAAATAAATCTGGAATAAAGGCCAAACTGCTACAACTTTGAAAGCAGAATGTGATACATAAGACAGAAAACAGATCACACTTATCCTGTAGAAGTGTCACTGAGCACGGCAGCAAACTGTCAGCCAGAGGATCGCTGCTTTGATACAAAGCCTGAACATTGATTTTCTTGTTGAGCACAAAGATTATTTAATATACAGCCCAGAAATATTGGACAGTATACATTGGACTGATTGTCAAAGTAAATGTTTGTGGCCTTGTAGAGCACAAGGATACGTTACATTTGAAGTTGATATTATTTCCTTTTGTCTTTCACTTCCCCTGTTATTAATCAATCAAAACTGACAAAAACATAACCCGAACATTCTGCATGAATATGCATGTCAGGATTATTTATTTGGAAGAGAAAGATGATGGCTTCAGTGTGGCATTCGATCACAGACTTTGCTTTCAATTTGGACCCTGCCAATCCTCTTTATAAACCGTAATCTCCTCTCTCTCTCCATCAGGTCACACAGTAACCTTCCACAACCACAATCATACAGCCATGTTGATCCTCTGAGCTATGTCTTACTCATTTCATTGGGCTCATTTTCACACTGAATCGCAGTAAAGGGCTTTCATTTTCTCAGCATTTACACTGTAAACAAAAGAGGGTATTCTATAACAACGATGAGCGCTGCAATACACACTCTTGTAAAGGGGGTTCATCATAAACCCTTGCTTTGTTCTAATAGGTCTACCAAGATCTTGTTTCAGTGAACAGACCACAGTTCTGTGATTGGATATGTTTCTAAGATGTAATTCATGACCAGAATGGTCTCTTCTCTCATTGATGATGTCTTGGGTTTTGCACATTAAAGTGCATTATTTTTACATTGGAGGGGGGAAAAAGGTAGGGAGAGTTTTCGTGTCTCTGGAGGCATCCGACCACATTTCGGTGGGGTTTTGCATATACTTCACCACTGTGAAGTGCCAAATGAAATGCAAGAACTTTCCTGAGGTCTCCCCCACAGAAAGGAATGTACCCTCGGCTCCAGTACGGTAGTCCCAGAACAATACAGATTCTTTTAGAGTCGTTATTATTCTGCCAGGCTCTAGATGCCGTGTAAATGTAGATGGGGTTTATTTTCACTTCAGCCAAAGACACTTCATAAATAAACTCACACTTTGTAGCCAAACAAAAGAATGCCGCAGCCTCCTCTTGCGCCGCCCTAACCTCAGCTAACCTGGCTCATAATCTCCCCTCTGTCCCCATGTGCCTTAACCCCTTTGCCCTAATCTCCTGACCCCCAACCCCTGCTGTCCTGACCCCTCGACTCAACAACCAAGCCTTTCTTCCACTTTTCCCTACTTAGCTAACCCCCTCCACCAAAAAGCACAACTGACCCAAAGCCATCATACCTTCTCCACTTCCTGCTTCTGATGTTTTCTTACTCCCTTCATTGTACAAGAAATCAGAGTGAGTACATTTTGGAGATTACTCTGTGCCAAAGTTTGCTTTGTGTTGCAGGTTAACTTCCTTCAGAAGAGAGCCTCTTTGCTACAGGAAGACCTGGATGCCTGCCGCAGCAGGAGGTTAGCATGATTGTTTAGATTAAATAGAAACGTGTGTGCATACGTGCCTGCTTAGTGCATGTAGAAATTTGTACGCCTGTACAATACAGTGCATATATTTATTCACACAAATTCCACGACAGCTTGTCTCTGACAGAGTATAGATAAGGAAGAACATCAAATGTTAGTCATAGGCTTATAGTATACTGGTAGGCACGGTTAATGGTGCAGATACATTAAATGACGTCTTACATGTCTTTGACTATGACAGCATTCAGTGCTGGGGGCTTTGATTTGCCTTCCATTCATCATACTGTAAGAGACATTTATGTCTGTATGAAAAGCATCTATACGTGCAGTGATGAGAGAACTAGTCAAACAATGCTGTCACTCACATCTCTCCAAACATCTCTCAGGACTCTCAGTTACGCATATCATAGTAAATAACGTGTTCTTTAAACATATTCTACCTCAGGCATTGAGAGTCTTATAGGAGCAGTCTATCAGATAGATTGGTGTTGGTGTAATGATGGATTCACAATGCATCTCTTTTTGCACAGGTAACCCCAGACAAACCACAGCCCAACCTTACTCTGGGATATGAAGGATAAGACAACCAATCAGATGTGAGCATTAAAGACTGTTACAAGTATTTTACACACCTGTCATGCCACTGCATAAGTCATCTTTTAGTTTGATGTGCTGTTGTCTCTTGTGGTTTTAACATTTTGAATGATTTATTCATCATCAGATTTTAGCTCTTACTAAAATATATAAGTTTACAACGTTCCATCATTTAAATGTTATGTTATTTGATATTATCAGTGCAATGTTATTATTGTCAATGATATTTTATTTGATATTAATTGTCATGTCCACTAAAATGCACCATTTTTAATAAAAGTCTGCATCATTTTCCATTGTCATGCTGCTTTTTTTTCTGAGCATGTTTTTCATCTTCTTCAAATATCCCATAATTAATCCCTCAATTAGAGAAGGTCAAGCTGTTGTCCTTGTTTTATATGACCACAACATGCATGTTAACCAAGATTAGCGCTGTAACTTTATACTAAAGTCAAAGACCTTGATTTCCCATCTCCCACATCACTTTCTAGCATCGCCTTTCTGTTCAAGCCCCCGTTTGAACTGTAAAGAGTACTTGGGGGTTTGTGGTTGGTTCAGATAAAGAGCGTTGCGAGTCAATTGTTTGAACCTCAGGCCAAACGCTACAGTCCTTGGGCCCAGTGTTTCTGCCTCTGCCACCACTTTGTGTTTTACCAGCGGCTCCACTCAAACCCAAGCTGAATAACTCAGACACTTAAGTCCATGAAATGGCCGCCATGTCTCCAAGTCTCCTCCGATGTCTCCAGAGTGCAGAGGTTATATGATGATAATAACATTTGGTGGACCGAGGGTGGGCTTCATAATGATCCCTCATCCACTGGTATTTTATGTCTCTGGTAGGTGAGGAATGTATGAGCTTGAATACTGATCATTTCAAAAGAATCCATTTTTTTCCTGGAAAACAGTTTGGAGGCATTATTAAATTCCAAAATCAGATCTGATTTCAAAGAGCCCCAACACTTATTTGCATTGGAATTGCTTTCTTTTTACACTCGCATTTCGCACACTTCCACGTGTTCCCATTGTCCATGACCTGTTCTGCTGTCTCCAAACGAAACACTATACCCCTCTCTGTATTTATTTGATGTGCTGATTCTGCTGCCTGGGCAGAGAGAGAGAGAGGGAGAAGAAACAAAAAAGGAGAGAGAGGACTGTCAGACCGACATCTGAGAAACAGGAATTTAGGCTTTCAGCACAAAGCCTCTGTAGAGCCTGTTGTTTCTGGAAGAAGTGCATAGAAGACTCATAACTATTGCAACATAGCATACTGTAGGTGCATGTGCATCCATGTACAGGTAAAGATGTATGACATTTTTGCATGTACCGTAACAGACTCAAATGAACCAGGTTGTACGATGTCACATCTGTCTGACCACATTTAAAGGCAGTTTTGTTGTAGCGAATGACCCCACTCAAGGCAAAGACCTGCCATCGTACATTCTGTCTGGCTGCAGACTTCTGTTTCTTCTAGGTGTCTTTGTACTTTGTATGTATTAAATTTAGACAAATAAAGTCACTCTAAATCAGAATAGACACGTTTACTGTTTCAAGCTTTCTGTTTTACTTCAAAACAATCATTAGGAGCAGGTAGAGGATTAGGGATACTATAATTGATACCAGGTAGGTGTGCCAGCTGATTAATCAGTTTTTCACAGATTGTCTCCAACTTCATCCGAATTTCTGTTGAACTGGACTAACCGGGATGAATTTAAAAGGCAAACATTTATGGCCAATATACAGAATCACAAAAGGTATAGTCCAAGCCAAGGTAGATCAAGGAGACATTTTTTTTAGAATAATGCCTCAACACTTCCGTCGCAGAATTGAGTGGGCTGGGCTACATTTAGCAAATGTTGTAACTTTCCCAAACAAACAATCCAACATCATTACCATACGTAGGTAAAAAAGTAGGCAGGGTCTTAGCATCTCTTTTTTCCATTCTTCATACAACTGCTTCTTTTCCATTTCTTAAGTGCAAAGAAGCACAACACCATGAATATCTTCAAGGAGATACTGTTTGAAACCATGTCCTTCTCTCCCCATTTGTATGATTCATCCCTTATCACCCCTCTTCATGACCGCAGTTTTTTGCCATGCCTTTGAGTTTGCCCGTTTAAAACAGCTATACACACTTAAACCTTCAAATATATTCAAACAAGTTCATGTCAAGCAAACCAAGGCCTTTACTTAAATTGTTGGACGCAGCCCCACCCAGTTCTTTAATCAAAAAGGGGGTTTTGGATGCTGTTAGACGACCCAACAAGCACTTCTGCTTCTACCATACTGAAGCATTAAGGTTTACTTTACATGGAGCTGCTGGTAATGTTGATCTAAAGGTTAATGTCTGCTTATTCTTATTTAGCAGGGCTGTGTTTAGTTCATTTACACCCAAACAGGCTCCAGCCATAACCTGTCCTTTAATCTGTGTTATTACTTTGACATAATTTCACTCTAATTGATTGTCTACCACCAAAATAACCTCCATAATTGTGCTTGTGTAAATACAAGCCATGAATGTCATTTCCACACAGCTGACATGGCCCCATTAAGGATCAAAGCCCTCGCTTCCTCTCAGTTATCTCCACATCAGACGGCAGACTGTTGTGTGACAACAGTAAAGGGCAGTCATGGAGCTCCCAAGGTTTCCACTCATCTGCCATATTCTGTTTTAACATCTAGCGTTTAGTGCTCGTGGCTGGTGTATGGCGCCTGTTCATGTGAAATTTCAGTGACTTTCATGCGTTTGGTTGAACTAGAGGTTGTACTGTTTTTATTGCCTAAAGAGCAGCTTTCATGATGTGAGTTCACAAAAGCCCAATTGAAAAACCA
This sequence comes from Scomber scombrus, assembly GCF_963691925.1. Classification (NCBI taxonomy): domain Eukaryota; kingdom Metazoa; phylum Chordata; class Actinopteri; order Scombriformes; family Scombridae; genus Scomber; species Scomber scombrus. The sequence goes on from NC_084987.1 coordinate 15,062,303, forward strand.
CTGCACACAAAGAAATAAGTGTGCTGCGTGACTGACACTGAATCAGAAATGTAGATCATTCAGAGATGCAGTTTCTGTTCAGAACACTTCAGAGGAACAAACCCGTTTTTGTTGGCAGCATTTTATGTCTGTAGGATGTTGGACAGGTTATTTGAGGGCATTTATCCAAAGACCAGCAGTCATTTTGAACATTGTAGAGCAGGGTGATTGGAGGTCATTCAAAGCTTCTCTTCCCTCCCTGTTTCTTACTAGATTTAAACATGTGGCATGTGTGCACCCCATCTCAGTGCTTGTGACAAGCCTCTGGGATTGACTGTACATCAGCGTGTGATTGACAAAGTCATTGTACATGTGTGTTTGCTTGTGCCTGAGCTGTGTGTCACTGGAGCTTTTTATAGAACTGTATTCTGAGTCAGACCCTAGGAGGCCTGTATTTTGCTGCTGTACGCTGCTTGCATAAATAAAACTGTTTATCACCAACACCTCTCACACACACACACACACACACACAACACTCTCAACATGTTTTACTTACGCTATTTATTCTGTCTTCCGTGGTGTTTTCTGCCTTCTCTGTCTTTGTCTTTCTCCTAACTTGTATCATTCTTTCTTTGTTGATACAGTAATTATGGCAGCGATTTTTCCCTTTTTCCCAACCCTGTCACTCAAACGCAACAAGAGCTATGAAAAGGATGTGCAACTGTGTGCTTTGAGAACAAGTGGGTTAGAGGCTATACAGACTCAGTGAAGAAGGCACAGAAGGTTGTGTTTGTGTGATTGTGATATGAATTTGCCGTCTAGGTTGATAGTGTGGGTTGAACAGAGGGACAGAAGACCATGCAGTCAAGACAGTGTGGGAGGTTTTATCTGTATTGCTTGCCCTGTGTCTCTGTCTGGGTATCTGACATCTCTGTCTCGCCATTTCTTTTTATCTCCTCATGGTCTTTCGTTATTCTACAAAAATTCCTGCACCAGAAGTGGAAATTGGTAAATTTACAATTCACAGTAAGGCAGGTGAAATTAAACTTTTTCTGGTTTGGGCCTTCCAGCCAGGCTAGTATTTTCTACCAAAGATAATAAACGTAATATAAAGTGGATCATTTAAAAATGCTGTACCACAGTGAAAAGTATTAGCATATGGAAAGTTGTGTTATAACTTAGCACAAAGCAAAATTGTATCTCACATTATTATTTTTATTTTTTTGGAGTCTTTCTTTTTGTCTCTGTACTTTTGTGAAATGAAGTCATTTGAGATGAGTACAATTTTTATTTTGTTCAGTTTCTCAACTTGCACTGAGGAGTCAATGTCTCAATGTATATCTTATCTATTCATGTCCACGCACATCTTTAAATTGACTTTATCTACAATTGTGCCACCTTTAAAAATCACTTTCTATTCAGTCTCAAGACATGCTCTGAGATTTTAAAACTTAACTGAGAATTTTTACATTTTTGCAAAATTTGGTCTAAATTCAGTTTCAAAGCTTTCTCCACACTGCTACATTAACTATGTATTTGTACTGGAAAAGACTAAATTGTCTGTATTTTATGCCTAAAACCCATCCAATTAGGATATTTTGTCAAAAAAAGTATCCCAATCAATCAATCCAATCATCAAATTGTCAGAAATATTACCAAGAATATGACCTTTGTGTACTCTTTGCACTTTGAAAAAGTGATACACAACGTTACTGTCAGGAAACCTCAATGATCTGACTGTCTTAAGACCTATTGTGTGATATACTGTACAAACAACATGTGAAAAAGGTGCTTCTCCTTGTCTGAATGATAAACACTACTGGAACTCACAATCTCTTGTCATGCGAGACAAGCCCTCATCAGAGCATGCCTTTGTTGCCATGGTGCTAACCCTTTTGACACATCACACCCCACTAATGGAGGAACAGGAAGTGGGGAAAGAGATAAAAATCTGGCATCTGTTGAATGGACGAGCAGGTTAATCACCTTACCGGTCTGGGAGCGCTGCGCTCCAGAGTCAGGAAAGAGGAAGATGGGTTAAAGTGATGGATTAAGGATGAGTGAGGGAGCCCAGGGTTCAGGTTAAGACTGATTCGGAGAAGGATCGCTTTCCTGTCAAGCATGGCAGAACAGTGGCGTCCGGCCTGTGAAGTGTCTGCATGGTGCTTCAGTGCGAGCAGCAGGAGGAAATGAAAGTCATTACTGTCAGTGTGGAGTGAGCTTCATGGCCCAATTGGATTAGACAGTGCATCCGACATTGTTTCTATACATTGGTAGACTTAAAAGTCAAGCGCAAAATGGGATTAAAACGAGGGAAAAAAAACCAATAAATAACCTTCAACAACCCCCCCCTTCTCTCTTTTTGCGCTCTCTTTTATTTCTTCCCTGCCTTCCATCGCTACCAATTCCCTACCTATTTTATGTCTAATTCTTTCTTCATAGTCTTTTCTCTCTCACCTGTCTCACTCCCTATTCCACTCTCTCTGACACATCTCTCTTTCCCTTCTTCCATCGTTCACACACTCATCCCCATCATCAAAATGCACAGGTGGGCGCCGACTCCCACTCGCACTTTACATCTCTGTTTTGCAAAAAACCCATCCTTCTGGGGCCAATTGGCGCTTGAAATCCAACTTCATTCCCCTCAAACTGAACCCTTTCAAAAATAACTCCCCACCACCACCACCACCACCACCACCACTCGCACTCTTCTTTTTTCTTCTCTTCTTCTTCTTTCAAAACAGCCCCATAACAAACTGGTGAATTGTTGCCCTTCCTTAACTTTTAAGGGTATTATGCACCATGTCCAACTTCAAAGCCTGTCTTAACTCCACACTTTAATTGTATCTTCCCCAGCTCTCTGCATGCCATTTGATTCTGCTGACAACAGCACTTCTCTCTCCGTTGTCCTCCATCCTACTCCTCCCATCCTCCTCTGCCACACTTTGGTCCTCACTTATGTGGTGTGTTGACCCCCTGCACCCCCACCACAGCACCTCTCATCGGCTCCTTGCTCCCTTCAGAGGCCATTGTCCCCCTGTTGTCACCGACTTTGAAGAGGTAGCCTCCATTTCCTCTCTCGGCGGTCAGTTGTTGCCCGGGGTGTGTACACACCAAACAAACTTGAAACAGTAACCCCCTGTCCTACATTGGATGGCTCCTACTCTCTTTATCTGCTCACTCACTCTCTCTCTCTCTCTCTCTCTCTCTCTCTCTGTCTCTGTCTCTGTCTCTGTCTCTGTCTCTCTCTCTCTCTCTCTCTCTCTCTCTCTCTCTCTCTCTCTCTCTCTCTCTCTCTCTTCTCTCTCTCTCTCTCTCTCTCTCTCTCTCTCTCTCTCTCTCTATGTCTCTGTCTCTCCCTCTGTCTCTCTCTCTGTCTCTCTCTCTGTCTCTCTCTGTCTGCCTGTGTGAGCTGACTTCCTCCTCATGGCCCTGGTTGATAATTGCCATAAGCTTCCCTGTTGGTTTCATTTTCCATTGTCCTCCCCCAAATTCTTGGCTCTGGCTTGAGATAAAGGGATGAGTACTTCAAAGGGGTCTGCAAAGAGTTTAACCCCAAGCCGAAAGGAACAGCACACAATACTGTAATTGAGAGCAGTTACTGATCACAGAGCTGCAGCACTGAGAGGACACCACCGGTAGACCGCACACACAGACACACACACACACTCGAGTGTTTATGACTGCAACTGAGGTGGCCAGTAGCAGTTACGACAGGCCAAGGTCTGCTCAGGAGACCATATAACCCAGTCGTAAAAACATCTCCAGCCTTCTTAAGTTGCTGGCTAGGAGGTGAGTTCATGTCTTTAGATACAATAACAAGTTCTATCTCTGTGTATGTTGTGCATTTCAAAAAAGCAGTCAATATTAATGAATTGATTGGGCCCTCAAGTGATTTACACGTGTCCTTTCGTCTCTATTTATAGTGCTCTTTGTAGTCAGTCTGAATTTGACCTGTCCCTGTAATAATATCTTCCCAAACTGAGAGACAGTTACACCTTATAACCTCTCCCCCTGAAGCCCTCTTTCAAGGGTCTTTTTATAGGGCCAGGAGAAAAGGACACCCCTGGTCTCAGGCCAGTCACAGACCTGGGGTCAGCTCCTAAGAGGCAGCAGGGAAGACCCCAACCTATAGAGGGACCTCCCATGAACCACAGAGGGGGTTGACAAGGCAGGACATTAGGGCCCAACCTGGCCCCTGGTACTGGCAGGAGGTCCCACACCATTGCCATGGTGATGGTTTCCACCCTGGTGTGTTTACTGTCAGAGGTCAGCTTCAGCCCTCCAAAGTTAACAAAGGCTGACATTGTCTGGGCGGCATTCTGTATATTAGCCAGATGACCTGTATACCTACAAAAAGGCCCAGACTGTGTAGACATACTTTTATGAGATAACAAATGATGTTTGTGTAAACGTGTTTTACTCCTGAATCCCCACTGCCTCACATCTGGAATGGTTCTATATGTCAGACGTACTGTACATCAGTGGCTCCCAAACGTTGTTTGGCTGTGAACCCCCACAGCCCTCTCAGATTAACTCCTTCATCAACACCACTGTATGTCAACCTTTTATCTATTACTTTTAGTTCTTACCATTTACCATTTATTCATTATTTTAAGCAGTTTTTAGCAACTATTAGCCATTATATTTAGCTAACTCTTTCAACTTCCCTGCTCAGGTGTACAGCTGGCTCAGTCAATTTTTATTTATTTATTTATTTTTGCATATTTAAGTCATAATCTCTTTTTTCTAATTAGTTGATCCACTTGATAATCTTTCCACATCTTCCTAGCAAACAGCAGAGGCCCCCTGTGGTACCCCTGGTCAGAATCAGTGCAGTGCATCTACATGATGTCGCAACATTACATTTATTTTGTGCAGGATGTGAGGCCATAAAGTGGCCTTTGAACAGTGAGTAATCCCCTTAGTCATCAAGGCCTCTTCAAGAGCAATTTCCTCTTTTATTAACCTTGATGGGAAGTGAAGCAACAAGGGAGAAAGTTTCACAGCACCTTTAGCAAACAGGCTGATCAAAGTGTTTGCCGTCTTTGTACTGTACTTTTTGAGTCTCTGTCCACTGAGACAACAGGGACACACAGACACCTACTGTCTCCCTTTCAAGAATATAGCCAGTCCTCTTGTACAAAGAGTCCCCTGTGGTGGCTCATTTGAACACTAAACACCCGTCCAAAACACTATTGACTCTGTTCTATAAACACTATTAACATCATGGACTGTACCCGGTCCAGTAAGAATAAAAAGGCAATGTAGTGTCCATAATATCTATTGCCGTCTGTGTCCAAACAACTACTCTCAGTCCAACCAGTGAATGGATGTATATTGAATGTCTGATCTGTCAGAGGGCTGTTCACTCCTTTTTTATGTTATCTCATGCTGCAGTTAAGAGGGTATGCACAAAGCAGAGAACAGTGCTGTCAGAGCTGCAGAATGGAGTCATCCTTGTGTCGCTCAAATGATATGATAACATCCTTCAGGGAATTTATCCTCAGTGAGCAGATGTTTTAATCTTGTGTGCATGCATGTGCCCTTACTGCCACTGGTAGGAGCTGTGGAGTGATAACAGCGTTATTATTTTTGTTTCCTGTTGCAACATGCCGTATATAAATGAGGTGTGTGGATGGTTATAGTGGCTATCATTTATTTAAATGACATGTGGGCTCAAGTATGATGTAAGACAACTATTGTCCTGCTGAAATTTCCTTGAGCACGCCTTTAAATCCTGCAGCAGGGACACTGATCTGTGGCTCTAAAGAGTTCCTTAAATGGATTAAAAATCATAGTTGCATTATTCCACTCGGCTATTGTCTTCTTATGAGCCCAATATTCATATGAGGATATAAATGCACTATTTGATACACGCCGGTGCATGCATTGTGCATGCCCAGGACTCCAATTGGTTAATCTCGCATACTATGCGGGTCTTGAAAAGAAAAGATCCCTGCGTCTTTAAAGTTTATGTAGCAACAGAGGGATTGTAGCGATAATGCTATTGGGGCGGCAGATCAGTTACTTCTGACGCTCCAAAGCCTCGGGGAGTTGGCTCAAGATTGCTTGTCTTTGATAAGGTCCTCACAATGTAGCTGCAACTTCGTGATCTGGGAAAAGATTGCTAAAAACGTGGCATAAAAAGCTCTTGGTTCAAGAAATAAACCGAGCAACCTTTAAAATGTGTTTCATTCCGAGTGACTGAAACGTATAAGGGAATCTTGGCCACTTTTTTCAGTTTTTTTTGTTTTCTGGAGGCATCAGGCTGCATTTGTTTTTTATGCAGCTTTCGGGACCCGGCAGTCGGTTCCTTGCTTTGAAGTGCGCCGCCCCAGCCTCTCGGTTCAGTTGGTGTTGGAGTCGCCTACAGGAGAGACCTACCGTGCGGCATGGCAGCCTGAAACCACTGGGAGGAGAAAAGGAGGAGGGAGAAAAGCGGTATTTTTTTTCCTCTCGAGTGCATTTTTCTCTCCGTAAACCGACTCAAACCTGAACGGGACTGTATGTGGACGCGCCGTGGAGTCGAGGACTGTGGGATTATATGCGCTTTTTTGCGTGTGTGTTTGTGGATAAAAAAAACCAACAACCTGGAGTTTAATTTGAGGAGAGAACTCGTGGATCGATGGTAAGTTACAAGAGTGTGCGCCTCCTCAAACTGGCCCCCATTGGAGCTCCCTTTGATGTGCTGTTGACTCGCCTTTGAAGTAATGTTCTAGGGGAAATGAGCCGCTTTTTACGCATTTAAAGACCAAAAAACGCATCGTATCGTTTCTGTGTCATCCTCTTCTTTTTCTGTTCGATATTGTTTGACTTCACATTTAAATTTAATGCAGAATTTTTTAAGAAGTGCTGGTTTCTTTTGGTGGAATTCCTCCCCCACAAGATCTGAGACTTTGGTGTACTTGGGATTGGACGTTAACGAGGGGTTGTTTTTTTCTCCTTAAATGTGACATTAAAGAAACTTTAAAACACTCCAGACTACGTGACTTGAACGGGGCACACGGTTAGTAGTAGTATTATTTTAAAGTGTTTCTTTTTTTATAGAAGTGAGGTGTTTTAATTGGTGTAGGAAGATTTTTTCGTTGCAGTTGTGTCCGGAGCTGTTTTTCTACTATGTATGACAAGTTAAACACTAACAATGTAATGGTGTGTCAGTGATACAAAGTGACATCTGCAGTGTTGCACATCAGCCACTGATACAATGCAACATTGGTGGTTTTTGCGGTGTGGGAGCGATCATGTGTAACAAACTCTTAATAATCTCTGAGGTCATGGATGGATGTTTGACTCTGGACATCAGAGCATGGTAAAAAAAACACCCTGAGTAGTACATCAAACAGCAGCAGTGAGTTAACTCCATTAACTATTTTAGTCACGTTTTCCGTTCTCATCCAGCTTGTCCCACATCAGTGTCCTACAGGTACTCACGGGTGGCTCAGTTTGACTGGATTTAGTCGCTTGTGGTGACATGTAGCGACGTGATTAAAGAATATACTCTAGATATTAGAAAGTGGAAGAAAGACATGTGCTTGCAATCTGCAGCAGACTGCTAGGCAATAACCCTGACACCAGGCGTGATGGATCCGGAAGCGTTAATAAAGCCTTGTCCGTGCGTAATGCGCTGGCATACGTGTAATCACTACTTGCGTTTGTAATTGAAAAGGTAAGATGATCCAGTTCAGGCATCGCTCAGGTGGTTTTCTGCTCGACACTGCATGTGCAGATTCACTGTTCACATTCTTGTTAATTTGCTTCTTAACCAATAGCGCCTCTGTAGAAATCACATTCCAGGTTGGGAGATGAAGAATTGCTGTTTATGTAATGCTGCTGCAGCGTTTTTCTCAAATTTTTTTCTCTCATGTGGACTAGCTTGTCTTTTTCTGTAAAAGTCAGAGAGGCTCTGAAAAGACTCTTGCTGCTCCTCTCTTCCCTTTGAAGTTGGGGCGGATCTGGTTTTGATTAGATCAATACTTTGTGTTTCAGAGAGAAGACGGGCAGCCAGAGAGAAGCTCCCCCGCTGACATAAGAGAGTGAGGAGATTACAGTAGAAGCTCAGAGGAGGCGAACAGCACACAGGCTCTCTTCTGCCTTCAGAGCCATGAGCCGGGCGCTTATGGACCATATCGCCAGTAGTTTCCGAGAAGATGCCCCTCGACCCCCGGTGCCTGGGGAGGAGGGCGAGGCGCCCTGCTACCCCGGCAAACTCGCGATGATGAAACCCCTGGAACCCCCTAAATCAGTTGTGCTCGGCTCTCCGGGGTCCTCGGCAAGGAGGAACGAGGATGGACTTGGGGAGCCAGAGGGGAGTGCCTCCCCGGATTCACCGCTCTCCCGGTGGACCAAGTCTTTGCACTCTCTCCTCGGGGACCAGGACGGTGCGCTTCTTTATAGGACATTCCTGGAGCGAGAGAAATGTGTCGATACTTTAGACTTTTGGTTCGCCTGTAATGGCTTCAGGCAAATGGACCTCAAGGATACCAAAACGCATAGAGTCGCCAAAGCAATTTACAAGCGCTACATCGAAAACAGCATTGTCGCCAAACAGCTCAAGCCCGCGACTAAAACCTACATACGGGATAATATCAAGAAGCAACACATAGACTCAGCGATGTTCGACCAGGCACAGACCGAGATCCAAACCAACATGGAGGAGAACGCCTACCAGATGTTTCTGACCTCTGACATTTACCTCGAGTACGTGAGGACTGGGGGAGAAAACCCCAGTCACGTCAACTCAAACGGGCTGGGCGACCTGAAAGTAGTATGTGGATACCTGCCCACGCTCAATGAAGAAGAGGAGTGGAGTTGTGATTTCAAAGCCAAAGCGCTAGTTGGACTGTCTGCAAAGGCGCAGAGGGCCTCCGTGTCCATGAGGGCGGTGGAGGTGATAGAGAGAGGATACAGGTAAGGCTGCAACACCTTTAATCTGTGTTTAGATATAGAAAAATGATTTATTCTGTACACACCACAAGCAATAATCCACTAAATGGGACCCCCTATGTATAAAAGTAGAAAACACACTTTTTCTCCATATCACCTTTTGGGTTTCTGTAAAGTCTTCAGAAAAGTCTCCCTGTCTTCCACTCCCTGGCTTGCTCTGGCCCTTCTCTCCCTCTCACCATCTCCAGCAGCAGCCCTCTGCTGGCGCTTGCCTGGATTTCCGGGGCTTTGAAATAGTTCCGCAGAATGAGGGATCGTCTTCCACGGGAAAAGTTCACAGAGCACGGCTGGCTCTGGCCCCAGCCAGCAAATAATAGATGATGACATTGTTATGCTATGCTTCCTCCTGTACCACACTGTCCTCAGGCCTTTGGCAGAGATAGAAATCTATAAGCTAGCAGATCTATAGATGGCGCTTTTTGAATGTTTTATAGCTTCATTTGGATGCTTTGGTGTTATGACCTTCCCCGTCTTTCCTGTCACTTTTAAAAGAGTGAAATAAAACTTTAGATTGACAACAGAACAGAGCAAATGCAGGTTATTCTGGGAGGTTTATAAGTTTATAAAATATGGGTGAATATACATAATCTTTTTAAATTGGATACAGTGGGAATACAGTGTGCCAACACTGGGGCAGCTTCTTATGTTACTGTTACTAAATCACAAGTTGCACTAAGATCTTAACTTTTATAATGGACATGACAGGCTGAGCAAAGTGACAGCTTCCTGCTCTGGACAATGTGTATTGACAGCTTGTTCAAGAGTGTTGGAAGTGGTGGGGATGGTGGGTTGCTCCCATTTCTGGCTTTCAGACTGGTAGAATAGTCTTCTTTTGACATGGAGCCCTGGTGCCTTTTTCTCCCCTCCCATTGTCACCCTTCAGATTCAAAACATGTGGAACCCATTTCTCCCTTTTCCGCTTCCCTCTCCTCACCTCTTCTCATCTGACTCAGGTTCTCTTGAAAAAAAAGAAAGAAAACAAACCCCGAACGGCAGCAGCAACAGTACAGAATCAATACCCCCCACCACCACCACCACCACCACCCCAACCCTCTCACTCTCTTCTTCCCTCTTTTCTTGTTTGCGTCTATTCTCCTCTGATTCCCTCCTTTGCTGCTTTCCCCCGCCTTCTCCACTTTTATCTTTTTCCTTTTGAAAACTCAGGGATGGGGACTAGAAGGCATGCTTTTGGAGCGAAAGTGAGGGGAAAGAGAGCGGAAAGGAAGGACAGAGGGGGGAGGTGGGTGCACCTCATGAAAGAAAGGGAGGGAGGAGAAAGGATAAATGAGGGGGTGAGAGAGAGGCAGGGAGGGAAGAATGCAAGGCCAGCTGTGTTAAATACCTGACTCTTTGCAAGCCCCTCTGAAGGTCAGCCTAGAGCTGGGGCCCTACAGCTTTAGTCATGCTGGGTCTCTCCCTCCTCATGGAGACCCCCCTTTTTTTCCTCTCTCCTTTCTTTCCTTCTCTGACACACTCTCATGCTTCCGCTCTATACTTTTTTTTCCTTCGTCTTTTGGTCACTCCCCCCTTTTCTCCTCCTCCTGTACCATGGCAAGAATGCATGCACAGCAGGAGATGAATGCTGAGGAAAGAGTGAGTGTGAATGAGAGAAATGGAAAGAGAGAAATTGTGGGGTATTTAGGAAGGCACAAATAGGGCATAAGGAGAAAGTTTTCCCAGTGCAGATGAACTTATATTTTTAGGGGACGAGGTTGCCAGGCTCCAAATTAGCTGGTCAGATCCATTTATTACAGTGTGTATATGTTATTGATACACACAAACACTTGCTTATTCAGTCACTCCTCCTCTCAGTGTCATTAAAACTTCAGAAGCCTGTCTTGATCCCAGATCCTTAGTGAAATACACTCGCCTATACTCCTCAGGAAGTAGAATTGAAATGTCATCCACCTGTTAGATGCCGTCTCATGGTGTTGTATTAGTATTAATCTGATATCTGTTGTTGTAACCTCTGCAGATCATACAAGAGAGGAGACTCACTCAACCCCTGCCATGTGGGCTCTTTTGCCCCCGCCAGCAGCACCAATGACAGCGAGGTGTCCAGTGACGCGTTGACCGACGACGCCATGTCTGTGACTGACAGCAGTGTGTAAGTGAATATTAACCAAACACACAAGTGTGTGTGAGTGTGCCAGTGCAGGCGGGTGTTTTGGGAATGTGAAATGAGGTGCTGTGGAAATCCAAAAAAAGAGAGTGTCAGCTTCCTTCATCTGGCTGTTGAAAGTTTTAGTCAAACTGGCAGCATGGTTTACAGTAGTGAAAATATCAGTGAATTATATCCCCTTGAAAACACTTGGAAGTTGTGGAGCAGTCAGGATATGGGATGGGTTAGATCCAAGCCTCCTCTTTGAAGTCTGTACTCTTAAACAACTTATAATATACAACTATTATAATATAAATGCAAAAAGACTTGAGTTGAAACATGGGAATATGTGGAGAGGCTTTACATGTAAATGCATCAGATGATATTGGCACTGAATGTTTCACAGAGTAGCATATTGCTGCAACTCACGACTAATCTGCTGATTACTTCTTTCGATTAACGGACTGATCATTTAGTCTACATAATGTCAGAAAATCGTGGAAAATGCCAATAACAAGTTCTGAGAACCCATGCTGGCTTGCTTTGTCCAAACATCAGTCCAAAACCCCAAAATACTCAATTTACAGTTGTATGAAACATAAAAATGCAGCAAATATTCACATTATGATAACCTATAATCAGCAAATGGTTGGCGTTTCTGCTTGATAAATGACTGAAAGGTTTAGTCAATTATCAAGTGTGTTATGTGGTTTGTGCTTATCTGTGTACGTGCTGAGGGCTGCGTTCCCCTAAAGGATTACTTGGCATGATCACGTGTCACAGAAGTGACAAGGTACTATGAAGTCAGTGCACAGATCAAGGCCAGGAGCATTCAGGTCAGCTGGTGTTGGACAGAAAGTAGAAACATCTTGGTACAAATTCTTTACCTCATCTCACATGGGAGGCATCGCGGCCTACATGGATGATGTCAGTGTAACAGCAATAATACACACGACCAAGTTAAAGATACTTTAAGACTAAGATACCAATGTTCAGTTCAGTTAAATCAATTGGCTGGGCTACAGATGAATATGGCAGCTATAAAGAGTTTTTTTTTTTTTTACAACAGGGAGTCCTCTGCTCGGGTATATCTGTAGACAAGCCAGCTTCAAAGACACCGGGGCCCATATAGTCCTATTCTGCTGTACTTTGCCCAGTAAAGTGACAAAGCACAGGGACAGGGACACAACCCCCAACCTCATTTCCTGCACACTCTGTCCTTGATCAGACTATCTGCCTCTCTTTAGGTCAGTTAAAAGGACCCATAAACATTTGAATCTCATTTACAGATAAAGAAAAGAATAGAAAAGGGAAAAAGCAACGGGGGAGGAGGTGGTTGGGTGGGAAGAGAAAGAGAGTGGTGGAGGGGGGATTTTTGCTTATATCTTATTTATGGATTTGCTTGGACGCTGGGGAATGCAGCTGCGCAGACTTCAAACATTACCTTATCTTACAAACCAGCCTTTTGATGTGCGGAGATCAGAGGCTGGCTGCGGCAGCGCTTGCCAAATGAAGATTGGGGGGGGGGGGGTGCTTATGCGCATGACTGTGGCATTTCAAAGCAAAAGTGGAAAAGTGCTCCTCAGTTAGGCTAGGTCACCAGGAAACTGCTGTTTAGCATGGGAGAAAAGACACTGTTTTACACTGTCAAGTGCTTCAGTTTGAAGTTTGAGCTTTGCTGTTTGTTGTTTGATTTAATTTTTTCGCCAGTCAGCCATTCAGCCCCTCAGACAGATTTAACCAGGTTAGCTACACCCTTGGGTGCTGTCCTGCAGTAACTCTTTGAATAAGGATAATGAGTAGCTAATGCTAACAGTGTCCTCAGCTCAACATAAAAGTCAGTAGGGGAATGCTAATGCTGACACTACTTCTGGCCAATAGAGCAGAGCATACTGTGACCGCTCTCTGTATGTGTGTGTGTGTGTGTGTGTGTGTGTGTGTGTGTGTGTGTGTGTGTGTGTGTGTGTGTGTGTGTGTGTGTGTGTGTGTGTGTGTGTGTGTGTGTGTGTGTGTGTGTGTGTGTGTGTGTGTGTGTGTGCGCTGTTGAAAGGAAATGGCCAGTAGGGTGCCCAGTGTTGTGCTGCAGCCAGAGCTGAACATTAGTGTAATTTTAGGGCTAACAAACCCTCCTACCACCTCACTCAGAATCACCCTGCTCGGACGCACATAGACAGGAAAGTCTGGCATGATTTACCTCTGAGTATCTTTTTTGTTCTCATATTAAGTCTGAAAGATGAAAAACAAATTGGATAGGAGAATTAATAAATTAGATTTCATCTCACTTGAAGTGTGTTTGAACTACCCAGTCAGCTAATAGGGATCTTCCTGAATGGTCTTTTAATGTTTCTGATTGGGTAATTGACCTTCTGTGATCTGTCTGTATGCCCTCAGAGATGGCATCCCTCCATATAAACCGGGCTCCAAGAAACAGCTACACAGAGAGATGCAGCGCAACATGAGAATGAACAGCCAAGTCTCTCTGCCTGCTTTCCCTGTAAGTACACAAATGCACACAAACACATAACCACGCATACACATGCTCAGAAGTCTTTTTGAACCTGGGTCCCACAGTGTAATTTCCATACCACCCTCTGTTCCGGGTCTCTTTTGGTTCTATGAATAGTACCGCACAAACTGTATTCGGCATTCTCAATTCAACAACACCAGCAAAGATCTGAAGAGTAACGTCAAAGACCCAGCCTCCGACTCTCTCTCTCTCTCTCTCTCACACACACACACACACACACACACACACACAGAGACAGACATGCATAAGAAGCACATACACATCCAAACATGAGCCCCCTTGCTACCTTTGGTGTCACCTACACCCCCATTAGGGTTCCTTGAAGTCTGCGGGAGACGGGGAGGTCTCTAAGCTGTTTATCGCCACAGCGCTCGGAACACACCAGGGTTTTTCTTCCCTACTGATGCTGTAAATATGGAGAATAGGGAGAGATGAGGAAGATCTCTGCCGCTTTATCCCGAGGGCTCTGAAATCAGCCCGGTTCCTCAACAAAAACACAAAGATACTCATACACATTCACACGCACATGCACGCACACGCAGCGCTTTGATCCAAGGATGAATGGAGCAAACGCACAGGGAAGTGACAACTTCCAACAGAGCTGGCCCCCTTTTTTTCCACAGCACCCCCACCCCCTGCATATACACACACTCAGCCAGGCCCCCCGTCTAAAAGTGAGGGATCTGAGGGAAGAGTTTGAGCGTGTCATGTGAGCTCTCAGTGGGTCAGAGGCAAGTTGGTAGCTTAAGGCTTTATAGAAGCTAACTTCAGGTTTCCAGAGGAGGATCGAAACAGTGACAGGGGAACATGTCACAGAAGAAAATAAACTTGATGTAACCCCCCTTTTTCTTGAGCACATGCAGCAAGTGTTCCATATATTAGCAGAAGATCCACAGATTGGATTTTGCCACTCTTTTCTTGCTGTCCCCCTTTACTGTATTTTCTCTTTTATTCTTGTTTTTGTTTCCCGTCTGATTTTTGACGATGGCTGCCATTCCCATGGTGCACCAGCCCCAGGCTCCATCAGACAGCGCCTCTTTTTCTCACTCTTTTCTCCCCTTCATCCCTACTACAAAGGAAAGGGAGAAACAAAAAAGAGGAAGAAAAATCAAGAAAGCCCCAGTGCAAAAATGCAAATAATTTAAGATGTGTGTGCACACGCACACACATTCTCATACTGTCACTATACTGTACCTCAAAGGTGCCCAGTGTGTGACAAGGGGGGGAATAAATTACCTCAACCTTTCTGATCTCCCATCCTATTTTGTCACCTTTATCTCTCTCCTCCAATCCTTCCCTCTCTTCATTTTCTTTTTCTCTCCCCTCCTGCTAGCACACATATCTACATCTCAACATCTCCCATTTTTTTAATCCCTCATCCTTTCCTCCCTGGAGTTCTCTCCCACCCCCTGTCGATATGTGGCTTTTATTCCTAGATGTAAAGTCACTGCTTCCCATCTATCTATCCCTCCATCCCTCCCTCTGCTACCCTATTCTCCCCCCACTGAGTGTTTGATATTTGACGAGGAAGCCTTTGAAGTGAGCTGAGTTTAAAGAGGCCTGCTGATAATAACTGAGGGAACCAGCCGAGGCCTAGCCCAGCATGACCATACGCCAGGCTTGCCACCCCTTGAAACAATCCAAGAGACATGGGTGCCTATGAGAGTGCCCTGATCAGTGCCTCCAATAGTGGAGAACAATGCATTAATGTAAATAGATTAGGTGAGAGGGCTATAGATGCTTTGTAGAAGTTGTGAGAGGTTTGATGGAAAGATGACAGAGATACAACAGCTAATGTATCACCTTCTCCCTAAAGCGTACCTGCCGTCCTCCCAAGGAGATGGTCCCAATGGAGCCCGCAGCTTTTGCAGCCCAGCTCATCTCTCGCCTGGAGAACCTGAAGAGAGAGCAGGACACCATGAGCTCTCTGGAGGAGAGGCTGCAGCAGATTCAGGAGGTTTGTTTGAGACTAATTCTTACTGGACAAGAGAATTGTAAGTTTTTTTCCTCAGTTAATGACTTTGTTTTCCTCGTTGCTTTTACCAGGAAGAGGAGAGAGAAGATACAGAGATCGTGGGAAGTGCCCCCCAGCTTTCCCCCCACCCTTTGACCCTCATCCCTGGCTCCTCTGATGAGGACCCCCAGGCTATCCTGGACGAACACCTCTCTCGTGTCCTGAAGACCCCCGGCTGCCAGTCCCCTGCTGTCATCCGGCACTCACCTCGCTCTAGCTCTCCAGAGCACAGGCCCTTCACCCGGGCAGGCTTTGGAATCAAAGCCCTTGTGAGGACAGGACCCTCCAGTTCTTCTGTTTCTAGTCCTGACCAAGGAGCCTTCAGTCTGTCCTTGGGCCCCAACAGGACCCTCGTAAGCAGGCAGAGCACAAAACACATCCACCACCACTACATCCACCATCATGCCAGTCCCAAGTCTAAGGAGCAGATTGAAAGGGAGGCAGCCCTCAGGGTGCACGGCCTGTGCTCCAGCAGCGGCGAATACCAGCCCTCCCAGCCTTACCCTCGCAGCCGCAGCCTGGGCAGGGAGATGTGTGGGGCCGCCTCAGCAGACAACAGTGTGGGGTCAGTACAAAGCATTTCTTTGAATTCAGGTCTAGATTAATTCCTTTTTAAGTGTCGATTGCATCAAAATAAACAACGCTAACTTTCTCCTTCTCTTCCTCCCAGGCGTTCCAGCTCTTTGTCCAGGCGTGTGTGTCGTTCAGGGGCAGAGGATGGAGTAGTAGAGAAGTGTATGGAGGACTGTGGGTCCTTGCAGCTGCCCAGCGACACGACTGACCCCACCCAGAATGTCTTGCAGTGGATCCTGGAAAGTAAACAGCAAGGCAGGCACAAGTCTCACAGGTGAGCAGTGGCTTTTACTTGGACTGCTTTGGCGTTCGCACAGCTTTTTAAATGTTTTACTCCATAATATCCAATTCTAAAGTTCTCATAGCTGGTCTTAATTTGTGTTGTTACATGATGTGATTTTCTCTCTTGCAGTACCCAAAGCACCAAGAAATCTTTTGGAGGCTCCTCTACCCAGACGCACACGTGGGGTGGTGGTGGAAGCTGTGGCCACCTACGTAGCCACCAGCCAGCACAGCCATTCATCCAAGACCCTGCCATGCCTCCACTGCCCCCTCCCAACACTTTGGCCCAGCTGGAGGAGGCCTGCCGCAGACTGGAGGAGGTCTCCACTAAGACCACCAAGCAAAGGTACACAGAAAGTAGAGGAGTAGTTGTTGTACAGCGATGTTAGCTTCAGTCTACTTTTCTTGCTCGGTTATGATTTCTAGCAATGCCAGATTTGTTTTTTTAACTTAATTGATGTCTCACATTGTCACTGAAGGAAATGTCACTGTGTATACCGATGATAATGATAATAATCAAGTTCCTGTCATATCTCTCTGCAGGCATTCAATGTCCAGTCTCCAGCGAGAGAAGAGCCACCTTGTGCCTGTTAAGGGTGGGGGGTCCGTCCCTCTGTCTCTAGCCAATCCCAGCCCTGCTGGCCTCCTCACAACCAGCCCCAGTCTCCAATCAGAAGAGTACGATGCCTCTAGCGTCCTGCCCTCCCTCTCCTCTCCTCCTCTCTGCTCCTCTTCCTCCTCCTCTCAGCCATAGCCTCCACCTTGCAGTGTACTTCTACCCTTTTAACTCTTCCTACGTGTCACCTGCACTCCACATGTAGGGAGACAGACGAATAGTCATGTGCAAACCTACATATTATACATGTGCACACACCCACATACATTGACTCAAAAGAGAAGGTGACCCCCTTTGCAAAGCTTATTTTAAGCTTTGTACACAGCGGCCTGGCTCTGCCTCTGTGTTTGCATGAATCTTGTGTATTTGTGCTGTGTGTGGGGAGTGTGTAGTCACTGCACCACCTGACTGAGACATCCCTTTCATATATATATGTATCATTTTTATTGGCTGTCCTTCAGTGAGCTGGCAGTCGGCTGGGGCGAGCAGAGCTTAGCAAAGAGAGAGCTCCTCTGAAGTGGGCCTACAAAGCCTTGGACATAGCTGAAGGGGAATTGATAATACTGTGCCCCTTCTCCATGCACACACAACACACAAGCACACACTTACTGATGGCACTGGGTCACACACTCTCTCTCTCGCTAGTGTAATTCTTCAGCCAGGGTGCCTTCACTGTATTTCTAGTCCATTGCTGTCTTCTGTATACTGTAGCTGCATGTAGGAGATTGGTTGTTACAGTCCCGTAGATGCTTTGCTCTATTTCTGATTTCTCTTTTGATCATTAAGCATCATTATGGTGTCCACTGCTTCTCACTCACCCATTCTATCCCCCCTGTGTCCCACCAGGATGAAGGAGTGTAAGAAGGGTTTAGGAAGCCACGGGGTGTGCAACGGAGAGACGGTGGTGACGTATTTCTTTTGTGGCGAGGAAATCCCCTACCGGAGGACCATGAAGAGCCACAGTCTCACCTTGGGCCACTTCAAGGAGCAGCTCCGCAAGAAGGGCAACTACAGGTGTGTGGAGGGGAATTCAAATACTCAGGGGTGTCTGTTAAAGTTTTACAGAGTGAATTCAGCGACGTAATGCTAATAAACTTTAGTTCAAAGCCTCTGTGATATTGTGATTGCCGGCAATAAAACATATCAGTTCATTGGCCTTGATGTTGAGAACAAAGAAGGAATTTGTTGAAGTTGACTGTTGGCTTTTGGTGTGTCAACATAAACCGGCTATGAGACAGTGCACAGGTTACGATCAGGAAGAGGGTAGATTTATAATACACCTATGTTTTCCAAAGTGGCAATCACATTAACAAGGAGTGGAGAATATGGGGCAATCAAAATTATCACAACCTAGCAGCGCTGGACTAAACCACTGATAGCTAGCTACAATGTTTGAGTGGTGTATTTATATATTTTTCTCTCCACAATTATTTCTGCTCAGTCCACGTCTATGTGGAGTGCTGTTATCAGTGTTTGTTTCTATGTGTGTGAGCAGTCAGATTTGGGCCGCTGTGGTTTGTGTGTGTGTGTGTTGAGGGGGGGTGCAACGAAAAGGAAAGGACAAGAGGGAGGTTGGGTGGTGCGGGGGTTAGTGGGAGAGTTTGAACTGCAGCGATTTAGGTCCCATCTGGTATTGATTTCCATGCTAAGGCACACTTAATACACATGGCTTTGAAGTCCCGGCCCCTTTCATTTCAACCAACAAAGACTCACACAAATGGCCAGCGTGCAAATTCTTCACTGATGCTATCAGGGGCTCTTTTTTTTCTCCAGTGGTGTGTGTACTTGTGTGCACACATGAATGTGCTTGCATTGAGCGCGCACAATGTTTACACATGTTGTAATCATTTTATGGATATTTTTGAAAGGCAGATTGTTAAATGCCAGATCCGCTTGTTTGCCGTACTACAGGGCTCTGACTGAGGCCGCACAGCTTCGATGTGTTTGCGGAGAGAGATTTTACTTTGATTGCCTCTTTCCAGCAGGCATTAAAGGGAAAAGATCAAACATTCATTGTTTAGGCTGCCACGGTTTCCAGAATAAGCATTAGTTGAGTATTGTGTTAATAATTACAGGTATCAAACTTAAATTTTTAGAGAAAATAGAAGTGATGGAACCTTTTGAATAGTCCTCCTGTCCAGATGTGTGCAGTGTTTTTGGATCGACAAATGTGACGAGCACTTCCCCACATCTGTCTGTTTGCACCCCCCCTCTTCTTTTCTCTCTGGCTTGCTATCTCAGTTCCTGTGTCATACCATCCACATTTTTTGGAAAGAGAGCTGCGCGGCGCTTTAATAGCAGCCAGAGAATGTGTGGAGTTGGGTCATTTCAACATGGCAGCGGTTCAACAAAGAACAGTACTGCTGGGCCCTGCCAGACGATATTGGTGCCAGATGTCAGTGCAAACGGAGAGAGAAGGGGAGAAGGAGGGGGGGGGGAAACAGATCTAGCCACATAAAACATGTTCCAGTGGAAATTCGGGCTCTCTCTGTCTCTGTCTGTCTCTCTCAGCAAAAAGGATCATGGCTCTTTGAAGATTTTTTTTTAAAGAGTAGGACGACTTGACTTTTTTTTTTTTTTCTTCCTCCTCCAGATACAGGAGGAGGATACAATTATCAGACGTGTCTTGTGCTCTCTCTCATGTCATCTTATTTGTCTTATTTATTCACTTTATTTTCCTCAGAGAGACCTCTTATGTTCCATTTAGTTGAAGCCTTCCTGTATTTCAAATGTAGCTGCTTTTTATTAGTGACCACCCTCATGCTGATTGGAGCAGAGTATATTTAAGACTATAGTTTTCGTTTTATAAGTATTGCATGTTCAACTTTGTCAGCCTCCCGTCTCGTTAAAAACAAAATGCGCACAAACATACCCACATTCCAGTCACCCCACACATGGAGCAAATCGAGGCATTTTTCCATTACATAGTTAATGAGTGAATTCTGAGACCCCCCCCCCCCCACTCCCACCACCCCACTTACTAACCGACCCCTGCTGGTTTCTCTTCCTCTAAAATGAGGATGAGGGGGGTTGCATCATTAATGGCCCAGTGAAGTCATGGCTGACAAGAAGCCCCTCCTTAGATTTTTTTTCTCCGACACACACATACACTCAGAAAGTTTGCAGTCGACTGCCCTTCCTATAGCTCTCAGCGAGAGCTCATGCTATCAACAGGGGTAAGGAAGGACACAGTGTACTGTTCGCTTTTTCCCCTCCTCCACTTTGTCTCGGTCTGTCTCTGTTCTTTTCTTTGTCCCTGTAATAATGAAACAAGGATGAGGAGCAAGTGAAAGCATGTGCATGTGTGTCTTGTAGCGTGTGCGTGAGCGGGTGTGTAGGAGTCGGGGGTAATGACAGGCAGACTTGCAGGCACCCAAAATTTCAGCCTTTGTCAAAGGACCCCTTCATTTGCACGCGGGCCTAATTAGCCCCTGTTAGCTGGGGCAAAACTCACAACGTGATGGAGAAAAGGAAAGGGAGAAGTAAAAGAGAGTAGGAGTGGAGGGAGGGATGAAGAGAGTGAGTCTCTTATTTTAGACTCAAGACTTTATGGCAACAGGTTCCACCCCACCTCAGAGTGTATAGGAGGCCGGGTTGATTGTGTACTAAGTGGCTTTTCGTGGATGGGGGAAATGAGGCTTGATGTTTAAAAGGTCCGAACAAAGGGGTGGCAACATGCTGTTTGACTTTTAGCCTATAAACCTTACAGTGTATGAAAAAGACGGCCGTTGGGTATTAACTTTCCTTTGTCTCTCTGTTACAGGTACTATTTCAAGAAGGCCAGTGATGAGTTTGAGTGTGGCGCAGTCTTTGAGGAGATGTCAGATGATAGCTCCTTGCTACCCACCTACGAGGACAAAATCCTGGGCAAGGTGGAGAGGATGGAGTGAGACCTGCCCATGTTGTGGAACACACTCCTACGGACGCTTCACACCTCCATGGATGTACTCCTTCATACACTCACACACACAAAGCTCGACTGATGTGTCTTTTAAGCTAAGACTGTAGGACTGGAGATGTTGTTGAAGGAATGTTGTTGAGGTTTGGGCAGATGGACTGAATGAAAAAACGGAGAAGAAAAGAGGAAGGAGAACAAGTTATCAATAATACTGGACTATCATGTGAACAGCCCGCCTTGAAGTGAAGAAAATAATGGACTGTATCTTAATGGATTGAAACATCTCCATGTTACCAGAGGAGAAAACCCTAGGTGAATTACCACTCTTCAAAGAAGCGGGGCAGTGGGTTCAAATCTGAGACTGACAGCCTACCTGACCCTGCCTGTGCCAGCATCTGCCCATGGGCAGCCACTAGCACTAGCACTCCGCTAATATGTATATGCAGATATACATGTACATTGCATTGTATTGTGATGCTCGTATTATAGTGTAAAGATTTCTATTGCTATTTATTGGAATTATCCCTGCCCCAACCACATTATTCTTCCATGGACAAGCTGCTTGGAGATGAGAAAAACATCTCCAATTTCTCACATCTGTGATTTTCGCTTCTGAGCATCAGTTCTCAAGCAAAGGAAATGGGTTTTATTCATTTTCGGCCCCTCATATTGAACTGTAAACTTCAAAAATACCTCTTCAAAAACTCAAAACTCCACTCCTGTTCCTGGAGATTTAGCAGGACATCTCTGATCTCTTGGCTGGAGAGCTTACTGCTGAAGCTTTGAGAATGGCTCTGTATCACTTAAAGTTCAATAATATATTTACTACTGCAGTGCTATTTGTGGCTGTGTCCCCATCTGCTCTGAAGGGCCCTGAGTGTATATGAAAAAAAGAACAAAAATGCTATTAATGTTGAATTCCCTACTCTGGGACTCTGCCCAGCTAGCCTTGATCTGTCGCGTCTTAGTGCCTTTTGTTTCAGTGGCGCAGGCATCGCACAAATAGCCTACGTATTTACGAAGAGGAAACTGCCCTTAATGGGTCCTCAAGTCCCCAAAATGTGTTTACACCAATATTAATATTTACCAACAAAAGCTCTATAATGTGCTCCCTAACTTGCTTACCTATGTGTATGTGTGAGTTGCTTTTGAGTAAGGTTACTCTGTGTGTATTGCAAGCCTGCACTATGAGCTGCAGATGATAATGATGGTGGTGATATACACTATGTCCATAGTGTTTCAATTGAGTACAGTAGCTGTGCCTACATGGATTCTTGCCGTGTTTTACCCCGTTTTAAGGGTCCTATTACTCCCTTGGTTTTTACAAGGGGACTTATGTTGAAAAGATATTTTTATGCCTTTTAGTATCCGTTTCATCATGTTTATGTTTTATAATATTTTTCATGGCTTCATTGGCTCCACTTGTAAACTGTAAATTATGCGTTCTATAGAGCTCAGTTGAAAAGATGCCTCGGTACTTTAATTATTGTAATTATGAAGAGATGTAGCCTTTATTAAAATGTTCTATTTTTCAAATTAGCAAATGGCTTCCTATGGTTTTGTGTGTGTATGTCTTGTGATGGAAAAGTGTATGGATTTTCCTGGCTCTAATTGGGATGGTTGTGTGTGTGTGTCTGTGTGTGTGTGTGTGTGTGTGTGTCTGTGTGTGTGTGTGTGTGCATGCAAGTTCGTTCACGTACACGCATATGTGTGTAGAACAAACTTCACCACACACACCCCGCTGTGGAGAGTGCAACTCATTGGATCCAGTGAGAAATCTCCACCAGATTTTCATCCATTATCAGCTCTTAATATACTCCCAGTAGGAAATTATAATATGCAGTATTAATTTGGCCACCAGATCCTCTGTGTGTTTTAGTGTAGGAACGAGAGTGTGTAATGAGACATTTGTCAAATATGTCCCATAAGTACCTTTCACCCAGCTTACTACATGGTAAACCGTTTGGCCTCCTGTGGTACTTTATGAACTGTGAGTGAGTGTATTTTGCTCAGACCCAATTAGGGTCCCAGTGAATAGACGATAACTCTCCAGGTAGCTGAAAACAAACTGCTGCATAAAAAGGTATAGACAATTGGAGAATCTCAAGATTTCTGTTTTTAATATTCCAAAACAATTACTGTATTTATACTGCCCAGTATATAAAATATCAACGGTCACACCACTATTACACAAAAAGTACCAAAACATGGCTCTCAGCCCCAAGACTATTCATTCCCACTGAAGACATATATCTGTAGGGGTCACAAATATATAGTTTCATTTAAAAAAACAGTTATACAGTAGTAATATCTTAAAAGCTGGGCATTGTGTTTGTTCAGAAAACAGGAGTAAATAGCGCACTTGTTGAAGACTGTTTTCAGCTGCAGTTTAATACACATCTGTTGCACTAGTGAGTATCCAATACATCAGGATGATGTATGCGGATTATGAACTACAACATAAAATACAGTGGTACTGTTCTTTGTAGAGAAGGAGAATGTCAGCCAGTACAATGTTGTGAAAACCACAACAAAAAACCATGGAGCTCTGGGGCAGAGGAATAAGCTATATCTGGCTTCACAGAAAATACTTGTTAGTTAGAATTTAAAACATAGTATATTTCTCTATCAAACTCAAGAAAAACTCCCAGTGTATATTAATGAAGCTCTATCTGTGGTTTTAATATTCTGGTCAACAGACAGTTCTAAAATGTAGTATTGACTGAGACCTGCAGTTGTGTAAGAAAGCAAACTATCTATGATCAGAGTGTGCACAACGCTACCTTACATAATTTAATTTAAATATGTAATAGCTTCACACACTGTTTGTTGCACACCACGCTCCTCTGCCACCCACCCTCATTTTAACTTTCATTGGCTAAGAGTGTTGCTTATGCTGCCTTTCATATTGAAAGGGCATCATGATATTGTTAAAATACCATTTTCAGCCCTTTCATCAGCAAAGGTCAGTGCATACACTTGAAGGCCATCCTTTGGACTCTTTAGAACTAAGAGGCTCTCACTCAGCGGCGCTCCACTGTCAGAAGGCCCTGTGAACCGATCTTTGTATAGAAGGCTATTTTAGATAGGGTCATCTTTTTGAAGAGTGCACTGGGTTAGGCAGACTATAGACTGCTATTCAGACATGTAGGTGCTTTTTAAAAGTAGATGGGTATTATCTGGGGGATTTGAAGGCTGATAGAAAGTACTTTGATAAATAGAATACATTTTATTTATGAATATTTTTATGACTCAAACCCTTTGATAAGATTACAAAACATTACTTAGGTTGTCCTGTGTTCACTTGTATAAAGCCTCACTATGGAAGATCACTGCCTCTCCTCATCTAGAGCAAAAGCACGGTGTATAAGCAATACGGATATGAGTATACAGCCATGCTAGGGACTCTGTGAGGCTGTACATAGTAATGTCAACATGACAACATACACCTAATGACAATTCTAAGATGTTGGTGTTTGATATGTATAACCATGTTCACTTAGTTCAGTGCGTTAGCATGCTATTTGCTAAGTAGCACTTTGCACACAAAGTAAAGGTGAAGCTGATGTGAAGGTCATTTGTTTTGCAAATATTTAGTCATAAATCAAAGTATTATACAATAAAATTTGACCTGATAATGGCGGGTAGATAGAATAGATGAAAATTCACAGGATTACCAATATTATTACAATTCATTGTGAGGAGTACATGAATATCAGTTTCAAATTGAATCACAATTCATCCAGTAGTTGTCACTCAAAATCACACATTTCAATCTCACAGTGGCACTTGATGAAAAATCAGAGGATCATGAAAGTCAGTAGGATTCATGGTCTTGGAACCATGTCTGTACAAAATGTTGCACCAAACTATCAACGTTGAGATATTTCACTGGATAAGTGAGAAATTTGGCCTGCTTATGCTGCTAGATAAGTCAGTTAGATGATCCTATGGGAACCATGAATGTCTGTACAACATTTTATGGCAATCCATCCAATAGTTGTTGAAATATTTCAGCCTGGACCAAGGTGGTTGACCAACCAGTTAATGTGACTAAAACCATCTTTCCTTCCCACACCTCTCATTCCCTGCCTATATAAGATGTTGTTGTTGTTGTTGTTGTTGAATAAAAAGTAATTTCAGTCTTACAAAATAATCTGAACAGTTCTATGGCTACCTGTTATTACAGGACCAAAGCTGACTACTTGAGTTGTGATCATTTGATGAGAACTGACAGCTAAGAAAAACTCAATTTGCTGACTAAAACCATGCAATGCAGCTGAAAGCTCAAGAAAAAGCTTCAAGAATAAACTTTTGTCTTGATGCTGATTTAGTCTGATTATCAGCAGTCAGTATCAGCACACAGTGTTTTCCAATTTATCCATACATTCTTTCCCTCAAGTCCTAGTCTTACACAATTAATCTGACACTCACTTAAAATTTCCCACTTTAAGAAATATGTTATGAATTGGTACGATGTTGTGCCAACTAGCCACCTCAGCCCCCTCATGTCCACACTCTGCCTGCTATTGTTTCCCCCCGATGATATCCAAAGTCTGCTACCTGTTCCGCCCACATGAGGCGAGATCAAAGGCTCTGACTGGGAACAACGGCGCACAGGAACCTAAACAGGAAGTGGAACCAGGATCACACAGATGCGCTTTGATTGGTGGAGACAAAGCTTTGACGTCCATATGCAGTCATTATTGTGCAAGTCGCTTACTAAAATGGGCTGTTGTAGTACAAAAGATGTGACCTTGACCCCTTTTAAAGAAAATCCTCTTCAAAGCATTTAGAGATGGCTTTTTTTCAGTGAGTACCAAAAGTCGGAAATATGAAGGATTTTATCTTTAACACATAACAAAAGACATGGCGGCATGGATTACAATGAAATGTAGAGTCTGAAACATCAAACTAGAGCACACAGCTGAGCGTATACGACATGGGAAAAAACTGCTCACTGTCTGTCACCACGAACCTCAACCCCATTTAAATACACTCCAATCATTCCACCATAGACGGATATGACAAAGTGAGACCCCCAATTTTGGGTCCTGAACCCCTTCATTTAGAACCTGGATCCATGCGAGTTGTTCCACACAGGCATCACCCCAGACAGCCATGGGACTGTGGTCAACCAGGGGGCCTCGTCTGGAACCTGGCCAGGCGCCACTGCGGTAGCTGAGCCCCCTACCATGTGACCAATCACATGACTTTATACTGCCTGATACTCCACTCTAACCAATAACAGACTCCTGCGCCTTCAATCTCAACCAATGCCCAATTCCCTGATGTGTTTAGATGACAGCTGCTTGGCTATGAAGAAACAGAAACTATCCATCAAAAAGAAATTAACAGGGTTATTATTGTAGCTTATAGACTGTTCAATTTTAGTGTTACTGAAAGAACAGAGTAGGCATCACTTTAATACACATTATACTAGATTGGGGTAATACAGAACACTACTAGAGAAGATATCCTATAAGTTTTGAACAATACATTGGATCTGTTCTTAATGACCAACATATGTGACCAAAACATTTGAAGGCTGAAACAAATCTTCCATAGAACGCTTTTTTTTCTCTAACAGTACTAAGAGAAAAAAAGGCCTTATATTTCCCTCCCTAATCACATGGCAAAAATCTGAGGAGATTATGTATCTTACAAATGCTTTGGGAAATGAAGAAGACAGGGGTTTGACGTTGACGGCCAGAAATCCAATCCGCCGCCAGTGTAGTGCAGTGGTATCGGATGCAGTGCTGCTAAAAGGGTGCTGAGGACATGAGGTATGATAGTTGGCCTGGCTGCACTGGAGGATTCTGTGTGCATCCTCCTTGCAGCTGAAGGAAAAGCATCTTTTGTAAAGAGAGTGAGCACCATTGTCCTCCTTTGGTGTTTACGTTTGTCTTAAATTTCACCTAGTGCACAGCGCAGCCCCACCAAGCCACAGGATAGGCATTGTTCTGGGCCCGTGCAGGAATGGTAGCCTGCAGTCACCTTCTTTCTGACTGTCGCCATTGTCCCACCACCAACCCCCCTAAACTTCTTTGTATTTGCTCCCCGCCACAGACATCTCAGATTGTTGCCCGATGTTGCTTCCTCCCGTCCTATTGTTTCCATGTCTCCTCTTATGTATGGCTTTTCTGCTCCTTGTAGGTCGATGTGTGTGTCGATCGGGTGAGTGGTTGCAGGGGATGGGAGCGTAGGGTTGGGGGGGTTGGAGGGGGGGTTAGGGTACACAGAGTGCATGTGAAGTTTTATGGCTTACCACATGTGTTTTTGAATCTTTGAGGTTCCACGTTTTTTCCCAGGGTGAGGGGTTGCTGAGAGTCTGTAGCATGAAGATGGGGCGGAGAGAGGGAAGTGGGGTTTTAGAGAGAGAGAGAGAATTAAGGAACTAGGACTGGGACATGTGGTTCTTGTTTGGGGCGCTGCATGCAGAGATGGTGGGTCTGGCTTCTCTTTGCTCCAACCTGCATCTACAATCTAAACATCCCACTGCTTATTAAACATTATGGATGCTCTCATGCCCCTTCGATGTGAACCAGAAACAGATAAACACAGCAGGATCACAACAACTCAGCCACAAAATCCTTTTTATTTTCATATCAGAAAGTCAAACGGCGTGCTTTCTCCTATATCGAAGTAAACAACACAGAATTCAAGGACGCGTTCTCATAAGACAATCACTAAATCTATCATATTTCCTTTGTAATATGCTGTATCTTAGATGTCCTACATCAGGTTTCTTTGCAGGCCTTCCGTTGGTTGTAACTGAGTGGGAGGATATTAGCATGATGCCTCTGGGCTTTGTGAATTCACAACAGTATGTAGTAAAGACTGTGAACCACGTGAACGCCAAACCACAGCCCGCCTTCAGTCTGTTAGATACAAGCAACACCCACATAACTCCAAAGCCCTCTGGGTAATGAGCTGTTTTACACTTCACACTTGCACACACACCCCAAAACACTAAAAGGCCACAATGAAAGGGCAATGATTTAATGTAATATAAATGATCAAATCTAAACCTTAGGTGTTGTTCTTGAACAATTACTGATGTTTTTTCCCCCAACTTTTATATTAGCTACAGACTAGTTTACACAGCTGTATTGGGTAAAATCTTTGCTCATTATCAAGAGCACTTAGATGCTAGTAATTAGATGAAGAATGAGTTACTGATGATAATACAGAAGAGGAATACACACTTTTTATGTATTTGACAAAAAACATAACTCAAGGTCCCCGTGATAGCTTTTTCCAGCGTTTTTAGCCTCATCTCATGATCTTCCACGTATGCACTTATGACCACCTTTTATCACCTGACAAAAGTGCCATGCTTAGGTCATGTGATGTCCACTGAGTGACTGTATCTCCATGACAACTGAGCAGACTCCATCCAAAGAGAAATACTGTGAAATGTGGTCAAAAGCTATGAACAAAGCTAGTGGACCTTGAGGTGTTTGTTTTTCTTTTGGCAAATTAATGTTTTCAACTTTCTTGTTTAATTATTTAAGAGTTTATGAATGTAATGTGACGGGATGCTCTATGAGGACATTTTTAAAAACTCATCAGAATCAGATTTTCAAATTAATCATAAGCTGTGCTGAAGTGAAGCTAAAATCTCCTTAGTTACCATCATGTGTCTGGCTGAAATATTTCAGAATTGATAGTCTTGATATGAAATAATTGCAGCTGGAAAAGAATCATGTTTGTGTCTATTTTGGACAGACGAACAGTTAAGGCATCAGTCACAATTATTACTTGAATACATGGCCTTAGACGACCATCACTGCTGGTTATTTGGTTCAATATGTTTCCGTCCTCCATTTTTAATTTGTTGGAAGGAAAACAGAAAGGGAGGGAGGAGAAAGGAACAGCCAGGGAGGGAGGTGAACTACATGCTGGGGTCCTCTCTCCTGCTGGTCTGCCTGGGAAAGAAACGGACCTGGTTTCACATCACACACATCCTGCATCAGCATACGTGTGAACATGCATGTGAGAGCATTTGCTTGCGAGGGAGTGCTGTTGCTGTGCGTGACTGGGAGAGTGCACGAGGAGAGGAGAAGTGTTTCAAAGCAGATAATTAGAAAGGATAACAGGGAACGTGTGAGAAGGCAGAGAAAAAATCAAGGAGAGGGTGTGAGTAAAAAAAAGAAATCATGAGTGTGACCGAGGCTCCACAGGTGCAGGAGAGGAGAAGCAAAAGGGGTAATCGATAAAAATTTAGATGTGCGCATAAAAGTGAGACATATGAAAGCCTTGGCTGTCTGGTGAACTAAACTTTTCAGGGGCAAAGAGGGCAAGGGGAGTCATCAGAAGTAGGAATGAGGGAGGGGAGAGGGGAGAAGGCTGTGATCCAGATGAAAAGCAAAAAATGCCTAATGTGGAAAAAAGAGCTGCAGTGCTGCGCGTCCCTGGCTGGGCGTGGGTCAGAGCCGGAGTAAACAAACCCACAGCTTAGCAGCGCGTTTGATCTGTTCAACTGCGAAACACTGAGTGGAGTAAACAGAAAAATTAGCCTGGGTCAGCTACAGAGGAGGGCTGTGGAGGGATATATGTGTGTGTGAGTGTGTTTATAGGGGGGGAGGTACATACACACCAAAACAAGTTAGCTGTTCCAACCCAAAAGCAAACGGACGAGTTTTCTCACCATGGCTTGTGATGACCACTTTTCAGCAACTCAAACTCAGTCATCACTTATTTTGAGTTTCAATGAAACATGGCGCCTTCCAACAATGTGGGCTTCTCGATTGAACAAGGATGTTATTCTAGAATGAGAACTGAGTCCTATAAATACATTATATATGTTTCTTCTACACTGTGTTTGTGGGGACTTTCCTCACTGGAAAAACTAGTAATTTGTTTTAACAGCTGAAAATACCTTTTAGTACAGTAACAAGGCATGAAGTAGGACATTCTTACCACTATTAGACGGGATCAAGGTGGCTGAATGGGTTAATTAAAGGCCTCGAAAACATGTTTTCTCCTTTAGCGATGAGGTCTTACATGAATGCACAATCTTTGGCCAGATTTAGAACAGATTTGATTATTTCATATGAGAGATTTCTGTATAAGTTTTACTCTGTGCTCTCATCACTGGTTTACAGTAGATGTGTCTCAATTGAAAAAAACACAATGTTGCATTCTTATTATTACCTATCAACACTCCATTTGAAACATTTGAATCTGAAGACAGTTGAGGTTGCTAATGTTGGCAGCACTATCAATCCATTCGTTGAATTTTGGAGTGTGAAACTCTTAATAAAAGATAACTCCGTTTTTCCCTTAACTTTAGCGTAACTGTTGCCTATTTCGAGATTATCTTTTTATTTTACAGAAACATACTTGTATTTCTGGGGCTTTAAGGTGTCAGTATACTTTACCTTTGAGTATGCCTACAGGAGTTTGGGTCTAATTTCCAACCAAGAATCGACTTTGGCATCTTTTGTGAAGATGAAGTCTTTTGATTTGTGTTTTAAACCCTCTTCAGACCAGAAAGTGGTGCTGCAAGATTCATTAGCCCACCCTTTCAATATAGACACTCCTGAAAGCTTGGTGACATAGTGACTCCTCATGGGGTGGGCCAGTTTGGTCACTAACCGTGTAATAGATTAACACTGTACATTCAAGGGATGCATTGGTATTGCAATCATTTATGACAGCAATTCAGATTGTGTGTCTATTGAACACAATTAATAACAGGGTAAGAGTTAGGATGATTCTAACAAATTATTAAAACATTAGTTACATTTTTTATTAACCTATCATCACTCATCATTAATTGACATTAACATAATATTTTATTTATATTATACTCATTAAACAAATAGTTTATTTTTATTTCTTTTGGAAAAAAATAAACATCCAAACCCCTGTATTATCCAAACACCCCCCTCTTTTTTCTTTTTTTTTTTACACGAAATGGTTCAGTCCTGCTTCCAAACCAGGTGCGGCACTTGCTCTCAGTGAGTTGGGAGTGAGGAGGAGCTACATGAGCATAATGTGTTAACAGCCTCATAAAATAAAATAAGGGTTCCAAAAACGAAAAGACAACAGAGAGAACTGAGAGGCCGATGATATATTACCCAATGTTTTCTAAAAAAGATGGGTCTAGAGACCATACGTGGTGGAAATGAACCTGTTAGCAAAGCTCAGTCCACAGTGAAACATGCTAGCATAGTTACTGCTAATGTCTTCACGGAGTGTTTGCATTTCACTCCCTTTTTTAGCTGTCATTTAATCTATGCGGGTAAACTTTTAGCAGCTATTCATACTAACTCAGTTGTCCCTGCTCCTGGTGCCAGGACCAACAGATGCATCTTCAGGCTCAGCAGCCCCTCTGTCCCCCCATAATAATGAACCAGCTCTACTGCAAACTGAAGGAGGAGGTGAGCAGCATTGTGTTTAATGACATGCTACTAAGCATTACTGAAGAAAGTCTGTGTGAATTTCTGGTAGTATACTTAGTTGGTATGTATACTTAGTTCAAGAATGTGCTGCTGATTTTATCATTTGTTCGCTATATTATCTATGAATGATAATGTTAATGTATTTTAATCAAAGAGATTAATTTATATTTAAGTTATATTTATGGTATGATTTTCATTAATGTTAAGAGAATCTTACCATTAAGATTACATTTAGACTGTAAAAGATAGGGTTGGTGTGCCCTGCACCTGATGGTGGGGCCCTAAAACCCCTTGGTCTGAGAACTTGTTGATTTGGTGATTTGGCAGTTTGGCAAATGGCGAGCAGAAGAAAGCATTAAATCATACAGTTTCTTAATCATTCTGAGCACTGACACAATTATAAGACATTTTGTAAGAATAATTCCTCATGATCCTTTCGTAACATGATCATTTTCACAATCATGATGCATAAATGCAGTCATTTTAACATTGTGACACCCTCAAGATAAAAGCCTGTGTGCAAAACCTGTCAAAGGCATAATAGTCTGCTGACATTGAACATCAGAGGCATGGCGTTACTTTGGTGGACCTTGGCTACCTTTGAACGCTTGTTACTTGGCTGAAAAAGAAGCACGTCAGGCGGAAGAATCTTAATGACACGCCTTTGCCTGTTTTTCCAGCCTTGAAGAAGTTAAAATTAGTCTTTTAAAAGGCAGAATTCAAAGCCGGGAGCATGAAAAGGGGGGCAGAATGAAATGTCGGCACTGCCGTGTTAAAAGGGAGATGGGAGATGAGAGATCCTAGTGTCTGACTTTGGTGTGACTTCAAAAGGCTGTGTTTAAAGCGTCAGGCCTTAATGCTGGCCTGATAGCAGAACTGTCATGTCTGTGTGACCTCCCACAGCTGGCCAGCCAGGGACACAGGACTCATGCCGCGTGTCTGTGGGTGTGCATGTGTGTGTATTTGTGTGGTTTCTTGATGTCTTCGTATGAGCTTGTTTGCTTTTTATATGTTTGTGTGTCAGCACTCTTGTGGCTCTTGCTGTGTGTCTTGATGTGATTGTCTGTGTGCCCTTTTATGTTTGTGTTTTGATGTCAGTGTATGTGTTTTCCTGAGCTGTGACTTTGCGTGCATATGTACGTGTGTGTTTGAGTGTGTGCGCGCGTGTGTGTGTGTGTGTCTGTGTGTGCACAGAGGTTGAAGATCTAAGCCAGGCTTTGCCCTCTCTCCCTATGCACAGGGGCCTTTTTTCCTTCTTGTTAAGATTCTAGCGCTGATAGGCTTTGAACTGCAGCTGTAGACTCTGCAGTCATTTCACCACTTTAGCTCAAATAGCTAAAGTTGCCCTTACACTGCCTGCTGCACTATTGCCGCTGCCATTACAAACCATCACACCAGCCACATTAACTGCATGGCAGCGGCGAAGGCATGCGGCACCATTTATTAAAGCAGCAGTTTTCTTTTGAAATGGTAAAAACGGACAACTGGTGTGAGCATGGTGTCATTCTCGGGAACTTTTTTCCTAATGTTATAATTGCATTAGGAATTAATAATTGCATCTTTGCACTGGCTGCCCATCAGGGCCAGAATTGATTTCAAAGTCCTCCTCCTGGTTTACAAAGCTTTAAATGGCCTCGCACCTCAGTACATAACCGACATGCTCATCAGTTACACACCAGCAAGTACCCTCAGATCCACAGGCAGCAGAAATTTAGTTATACCACGCACAAAAACTAAGGAAGGGGAGGCAGCTTTTTGTGTTTATGCCCCACGCAGGTGGAATACCCTGCCTGAAACAGTCAGAGGCGCCACATCAGTGGCCATTTTTAAAAGCAAGTTAAAAACTTTTCTTTTTATGACAGTGTTTGGTTAGGTGTGTGTGTGTGTGTGTGTGTGTGTGTGTGTGTGTGTGTATAGGTGTGTGCACATGTGTGTTTGTGTGTGTGTATAGGTGTGTGCACATGTGTGTTTGTGTGTGTTTGATTGGACTTGTTTATCTTGTTTTACATTTGCACTGTGTTGTTAGTTATTTTATTATGATTATTTGTTGTGAAGCACATTGAGTTTACCTTGTGTATGAAATGCGCTTTATAAATAAAATTTGATTGATTGATAATGCTAACATGCTAATCTAAGCTGGTAAACATGGTAAATATTATTAGCATGTTGATGTTAGCATTTAGGATGCAGTTTTGTTAAAAAAGTTAAGGGAAATCTCTTCGGCAGCATCTTTGATTTTTCACACTGATTGAACACAATCATTGCAGGTAATTACAGTCATGGATTTTGACAGATTAATGCCTCTTGGTTTTTTAAAACTGTTATCATATTGCACAGGCTTGTCAGTTTTCTTTTTCTCTCTCCGACTCTCCCTCATGTTCCCTTTTGGTACCTCTCCTTATCTCTTGGAGCTAGCAGGCGAGAAAGGCAGAGCAGTCTCTTTCCTGCTCTTTAAAGTCCAACAGGCAGGATGCCGCTGAGAGCTGCCTCTCTTCTCCTGCACTTGTTTGTTCTCATTTCATCTCTCTATATCTTCTGTCAGGAGAGAGTGCAGATGCAGTGAAAAGACCACTATATCCACACAGCTTTGACATACCTTTGTGTCCTTTGCAACATGTATGTTCCATATACAGAGTGGAGCCCATCGGGGAACCTTTCTCTGCATATGTATCCTGCCACGTCCATATTCTTGATTCCTGTTTTGAATTGAGCCGGAGAAGGGGGCCTGTGCCTATCAGTTGATCAAATAAAAAGTTTCCAGTGGTCACCTCCCGGCTCCTGACTGTGTGTCCGCTCGGCTGACAGCGGGAGAGCGAGGGAAACATCGGGAGACGCTCCTGTCACACCCCGATCCCTGCTTTGATGAGTCACATCAAACGCCGTCCATATCTAAACGTCATCCTCAAAGGAAAAACCGGGGGAGGTGTGTGTATGTGTGTGGAAGACACACCAAAAACGGCACACACAAAAAGAGCAGCTCATAAAGACACGCATTAACAGTTCTTTTTGTTTTAGTGGCCCAAGCTGGTGATTAGGTTTACTCATTTAAAAGTGTGAGATGTGAGGATTTGTTTGGATAGTTTGCTTTAATGCTCTGTGTGCACAGGATTGTGTGTTTTTGTCAAGATGCAAGTTGCCAGGCAGAGATAATAGACTTCTGAGGGATATTAAGTCTTGGAAGTCTCTCGCCGGTCTATTCACTGCCAGAGATTTAGCCGCTATTCTTGCTATTGTGGTGAATTTGCATCTCAGACATTGGAGCAACTGTTTCTGCAGTTGGGGTTTATTCCAAGCCTTCATGCGCTTGCGAGGAGACTGTGATGATAGCGCACCACAGAGAGCAAAAAGGAAACATCAAAGACAGATAGATTGATGTTCTTACCTGACTGGATTTGAATTTGAACTACTATTCCTCTTATTCATATTCTACTTCCTGTTTCCTTGTAGCTGTTGCTGTTATGATCCCAATTCTGGCTTTTGTAAATGGTGTTGCCTTTTCTTCTCTTCTTATTTCCCTCTATTGTTTTGTCCTCTGGCTCTTGTTGGCATTGTGCTGAAACTACAGCTGCCAATAAAGAGGCTTTTTCCTGTGATGAAGATTTAATGTGCTTGTCACATGGTGCAAATGGCATATGTTTGCCCTCGCTGCTGCTTTCTCAATATTCAGCCAGAGAGAAGGTAGGAGACATGCATTTATTCATCAGTTCCTAGAGGTCCTGGTGCTGGTGTCATGTGTTTGCCGCTCAGTTTTTTTTGTACATATATCCTCCACTCAAGGCGATATGGTGCTTCTTTCCCCCTCTCAGTGTTTTTCTTCTTCACCGCCAAGTTGCCTTACTTTTTTTCTTTTCTGCTGGGCTTTTCTTAAACTCCAGCCTGTTTCATGCTTATTGTTCGCAAAGAATGGAGAGGCACGTGTTTGTTTTAGACGTCTCCACCACTTCAAAAAAGAAGAAGAAAAAAAGTGGGTTAAAGAATGAAGTGTGCACAGATCAGGCAATCTCACCCTCAGTCTTTTTATCGCAACTTTTTTTTTTGAATGCCACTCAAAGGTCTCCATTTAATTGAACATGGAGCACTTTCTTAAACAAAATGGGCCTCATCCTGCCTTTACGTCTGCAAATAGAGGCTTTAATAGCATGATTCCGGGGAGGAGAGGAGGGGGAGAGGACTGAGTCAGAGAGAGAGATGTGAAGCTTTATGTCTTTATCCATGCTTGTCTGGCCTGCACGTATGTTTTTCTTGCATATATCTGTGTGTGTGTGCCTCTGTTTGTGTTCTTCAATGCGTCTGTGCCACCCCGCTGTCTCCGCTCACCATGTCGTTCTGATGAAAGTGATCAGGCATCCTGTGCCAGTACGGGGCCCGGCCGGCTGATTAAAAATGCTAATGTCTCCTGCCGGGTCTTTGATGCGGGACCCAGGCACACAAAGCCAGCCAAGGTTACCAAGGGCCTGTGTTATCCTTTATTCAGGGCCCGACGCAGAGAGACACCCAGCTGAGAGCTCTGACAGTCACAATCAATCATGTCAGGGACGCATCACACAGATCTGCTGACCCCCTGCAACACGCTCTGCTTTAATTAGCTAACATATGAGCTGCACAGAGTCTATGGACACACAGATTCAGTTTTTTATAATAGTGACTGACTCACACACAAATGTAAGAGCACACACATTACATCTTTCTACCTCTTGAGGGGCTTCAGATAGCCATCAAGCTGTGGACTTCTCGAGCTGTTTAATATGTGTGACTTAATTACTGTATCATACATGTTCAGTGTGTGTCTGTGTGTGTTTGAGAGCAGAAGTCTTTGCCATGATCACTTCTGGGGAGCTTCTGATCACGTCTTCTCCTGACAGCAAAGCAGTGACACTTGTGAGAGAGAGAGAGAGAGAGAGAGAGAGAGAAGAGAGACAGAGAGAGAGAGAGAGAGAGGTATGTATAGATAGATTGAGAGAGAGAGAGCAGAAGAAGAGTGTGTGGAGGGGGTTGGAGGAGAGCAGAGGATTGAGATGGGGGTTGTTTTGAAGTTTGCTTGACATCATGTTAACAAAGCTTGCCTAATCCCCAGATGGAAGGCTGGGCAAGAGCTGTGATGATTGTGTGTGTGTGTGTGTGTGTGTGTGTGTGTGTGTGTGTGTGTGTGTGTGTGTGTGTGTGTGTGTGTGTGTGTGTGTGTGTGTGTGTGTGTGTGTGTGTGTGTGTGTGTGTGTGTGTGCGCGAAGCATGCTAAGGTCTTGTCTGACTTGGAACAACAACACGGCAATACAAAGCTATGGATCTCCGCCAACACACATCCAAAAACATCTAGCATTCAGCTTGGCATCAAGCGTTAGTTCCTGACTGAAGAGAGTAATGGTTTTGTGAAAAGAAAATGTTTTGATATTATTATCATATTATTACAGATAATTTCTCCCTGCACATGATTATTCTGGAAAATTTAAAAGTGTCCTCAGAATTTATGTTCCACATTTACACACAAATTAGTATTTCTTTAAAAAGGTAGATTCTGATCTTCTTTAAAGTAACTATATGTAAATATTAGGGATGCACCGAAAATTCGGCCACCGAAAATCTTTGGCCGAAAATGGCCCAAAAGCGCATTTTCGGTTTACTTTTATCACCGAAACAACACGGCCGAAACAGCTAACTAAAGAGATCAGCTCCTCTGATGCATCTGTAGCAGACGTTATTCCTTTAATTGCAGCACTAAAGTGTAGTTCACTCTTAGAGTCTGTGAGCACACGTTTCACTGAGATCTATTTGGATCCTCTGCACTTCATCGCGACTGTACTTTATCCGCATTATAAAGATCATTACCTGGATGTGGGATTAAAGCAGCGCGCACGAGAAATGATCCGGGCCGCGATGGATGCGGAGAACCCGCTTAGAGACGGAGAAGCGCACAGCACAATAGAAGGTGTGTGTGTATGTGTGACTATAAATGCAGCGCGTGTGAGAGTAAAGCGTGCTTATAGCTCTGTGTTGCTGCTTATTAGACCTACACCGATCGCAACCCTCCACCAAGTGTAACACTAAGTGTTATTTTTAACTTAAATTAATTTTATATTGTGCATTGTGGTAATGTCATTGCTAAATAAATATTTTCATACTTTTGTAATTGACTTATTCTTTGAATTGCAATGCCTTGATTTTAGTGAGGTTAGTACACAGTCATAGCCATAAATGCAATGGTACTAATAATTGGCATAATAATTTCTTTCGGTGTTTCGGTTTTCGGTTTTCGGCCTTGGTTTCCTCATTTTCGGTTTTCGGTTTCGGCCAAGAATTTTCATTTCGGTGCATCCCTAGTAAATATGTACATTAGGTGAGCCTACTTTTTAAAAAAAATATTATTATTTCTATCTACAACATATTTGCATGGTTAAAGTAAGGACAGATTTTTAAAGAAAAGTGAACATCAAGTCTTGGATTGTGACGGAACACAAATTCTTCAGGAAAGTTGGATGCACTAATCATCATTCACTTCCTTGACCTCTACACCCTTACTCAGTGTTTGCTACATGAAGCAGTGGTTTCCAATTTAGAGATGGGACCCCCACAAGGGGTCACAAGATCGTTTCTATCATTTCTGTTTGTTTTTTTTTTCCTCCATTGGCACTGGACATAAATTCTGTGCTGCATAGTTGTCCAGTTTGACTGTAAATCTCAGGGATACCAGGCTGAAATGTACAGACAATATAACTCACCAGTTAACCACCACCAATAAATGTAAAGTGAAAAATGGTCAGTCTAGCCAGGCAGTGCCCCGGGAGACTTTAGGCTCAAAAACTCCTGACTACAACCCTGATTATAAACGATAAGATACTGCGATCTGGAATTCTGTTATTAGGAAGTTTCATAAATCATTTTTACACAGTCCACAGTTTCAATACTATTTGCCTTTTTATGTAGTGCTTTTTACATACTTTAAGTGGCTGATATTAGAATTCAGAGCAGGCAGGCTGATGTAGAGCTTCCCTCAGGAGCAGAGTTACTTTGCTCTTTGTAACAAACTTTTGAATCTGCTGCACACACAGTAGGCTCGACTCCAAACAATACCTGAGCATACCTTCTTTTCCTGCTGTCACGCTCTGCTTTTATTTTGTATATTCTTGGCTTCCCCAGCCCTGAGCACTTGGCACAAAGCTTCTGTGTGGCCTCAACATCATCCACTGTACTCAAAAATAGAGTGTTGCTCTTGCTTCAGAGCAGGGCAGACTCCTGTTTGCTCTGAGTCCTGACAGCGGAGCAGTGTGGTTGGAAGGTGGTTCAAAGGAGACAGTGCAGACCAAGTGTGTGTGCAGGCGTCTGTGTGGTTTTTTTCAGCCTTGATGAGAGCAGGTGCCTGGTGGAATGAATGTGATTACTTCCTGGGAGGGAGCACAGAGGCTATCAGTTTGGCATAAAACAACCTGTTACATCTCTTGCTCCCTCCTCCTCCTCCTCCTCCTTCACCTTTTCTGGTGCCACACGTCAAGGGGAGGCAGGAATGTAGGAAAGGGGAAACAACAACAGAGAATGTCCTTTTCCCTGGAGCTATCTGGTAGGGTTGAATTACGAATTGAACACACACAAATGCATGCACATACACACAACTCTTTGTAGTGAATCTACCTCTTGTCTCACCTTTGCCCATTCCTGGTGGCTGAAATGTGAGAATACACCGGCTCGAGGGCTTGGCTCAGGTTGGGGCTTGGCACAGCCTCCATCTTTAAAAAAATCTACAAATTCTCAAGCCTTTAAGGAAGCGTGCATCTCGCTCCCAGCTCTCTGAATTGTTGATAGAAGTGAGTTGGATGTACACAAAAAAATGAAAGTAATCAGCCAGAAAGATGCTCTGTCAACCAAACAAGAAAGACAGAGCGAATCGATGCAGAAAAACAGGCAGCCAGGTTGTCAGTTAGTCGGCTGATCAGTCAGACAGCCAGACAAACATTTAGTCAAGCTGTCAGTCAACCAGCCAGTCAGCCAAGCCAGCAAACCAGACACTCTGACTGGGAAACACAGAATTTAAAAGAGAAGCAAAACCAGAGAGTGTCCGATGGCGGCTCCAGCTTTGAGATGCCAGAGGAAGCGACACTCTGTCACCCAACACTTTAATTACCTGTGTGAGTACTGTGTGTTAGAGTTAGTGACTGCTTCTGTGTGTGTGTGTGTGTGTGTGTGTGTGTGTGTGTGTGTGTGTGTGTGTTGGTCCGTGTGTGTGTGTGTGTGTGTGTTGGTGTGTGTGCGGCAGTGCCAGACCTGTTTGGCCAGATAGGATGACTGTCACCTCTCATCTTCTCAAATTAGCCCCTCTTACACCTCCTACCACCACCACCACCACCACCACCTCCTTTTGGTCAGCCCATACCAAGTTTCAGCAGCACACTTTTCAACACGTTTCAGTGTAGCTTACACTGAGATATGTGACCCTCACTCTCCTCCACAGGATTGTAAACATATCTTTTTTATCTTTTCTTTTCTTGCAACCTGTTTTCATGCTTTATCTTTATACTGCATCTAACAGTGCATGCTTGGAGTCAAACAGTATGTGCTCACACATGAATTTACATATAGCAACAATGTCTCAGTTTTAAAAGGACAGATCATGCACATTTAGTATTTGTATTCTTTGTATCTTTGCAAGTTTCAGTATTCAGAGAATAAATGTTTCTTTCTTTCTATATGACTTGTTACTGTAACCCTAATGGTTTGAGC
Organism: Scomber scombrus; assembly: GCF_963691925.1. NCBI lineage: Eukaryota > Metazoa > Chordata > Actinopteri > Scombriformes > Scombridae > Scomber > Scomber scombrus. Next base: position 15,102,357 of record NC_084987.1, read on the forward strand.
CTGACGTATCAGCAGAAATGCAAAATTTCAATCGCAAATTTCTTTTAATGTTCAGTTTTATCTTCTTTATTTTCTGTCTAAAAGACAGACTTCATCAGAGGTCTTTGGTATGCCTGTAAATATGATGCTATGTGCTATATTTCCTTCTTCCACGCTAAGGTAAAATCCCATCGGCTGAAAGTTTTGCACTCCTTTCCACTTGTCACATTTTGTAGTTTCTTGCACAGATGCCTGCTTGCCCTGATTATATGGTATGTGTCAAACCTCTTGGGTTTTTAACCTACCCCCAGCATAGCCAAACTCATTTGGAGGGGAAAAAAGGCAAACCATTCCAACCACAGATTGAATTTTTGGTTCAACTTTGATCTACTGTACTTACTATAGTTGTCTTTCCAAGAAAAACAAGAACATTAGTCATATTAGCAAATCCCAAGCATGACATGAGTTCATGTTCAAGTGACAAATACCCTTAACAGCCATAGAAATTATGACTCCACTGAGACCTAAGGAGAAAACAGTGTGACGTTATTCTGAAGTCTACACTCAGGGAGAAGATGAATTGGATAGGTCAACAAAATGTCAGACTTTAACGCGAGAGACCGCTGTTTGGTTCCTGTTTCCTACCGACAGTTAACATTGGGGAGTTTTTTAAACCATGACCACAATCTTTTCTTAACCATAACCAAGTTGTTTTTGTGCCTAAACCTAACCACACCTTATCCATAATGTTGTCCTGAAGGGAATGGACCAATGGCGAATTTTGTCATTTAATTTGTTGCAGATTTCTCCTTCACCATGGGAGATTATTGCATAACATTACCTCCAAATAAAAGGGTTTAGATAATCAGGCTAAACAGTTGGCTTGTTACAACACAGACTGTATATAAAGATGGACGTAATGAAGCGTGACATCATTGGTTTGCATAGGAGCTGGTTTGAATCCCAGAATTGCTGCTAATGGTAAGTGCCATCTTTTGCTTGGAGGCAGGACCTTCCAAATGGGGAGTGCAGGATGTTGTCTTTCAGGCTCTGAAAACATGCCCCGTTACCTCGGACCGAAGCTCATGCTAGCTTACTGGGAACACAGAGTGTTGCACACTTGGGCTAACATTAGTTATTTTAGCTAAATTGTTTTAAGAGGGTGAGTATAATATTCAAATTACACTAAACTTACCAAACTATTGCAACAATAGTCCTATTCCGTGTGAGTCCAGGAGCTGGGTAGAGAAGCGGTTAATCTCAGGTGTCAATCAACGCCTACACGGCAGACATCAAAGTTACTATTCAGATCTTATTAACAGAGCAATCATTTCTAAAAGCAACACTAGCTCACCAATTAGAGGGCCTGAATTGAGCAATTAAGACCATCATGACTGATGAAAATTATTGACTAGAGAGAAGTTGGCGATTTTTGAATGGGAGTCTACTGGAGTCAGTATTTAGCGATCATCTGTGACATTGCACTTGAAGGTACATCAGCATTGGCTTTAGCCTCAAGCTGTGGTAGTTACCTCTTGGTTAACAATCTGATCATCTAATTTTTGGGTTTGTTGTAGACATGTTGCCATGTACCCCAAACTCATCAATTACTTTGGTGACTGCAGTGCGATAATAATTAAAAAAAATAATGGCCAAACCTGTGAAATTACGATCAAAATGCAATAGCCACTCCACTCTTCCTCCATGCCATCTTTCTCACCTTTACACATCAGCAAAATGCTTGTTTGTATCTTTTGTCCCCATCTCCAGGTTCTCTCTTAAGGTATTCGCCAACCAGCCAGCCCTGCCCTCCTGACCCCTCACCTGCACATGCTGACTCAAGGTGTTCCCTTACCCTGCTCGCTTTGCTCCCTTCCCCTCTGCCAAGTACCACTGATATGCACAAACACACACCTGCAGCCAACAATAGAAGCTTTATTCAGGGTGGGCACACTGCTGATCCAGCCGGCCCTCTATCAAGGACTGGGATCTGGACATGGGCGGCTGCCAAGCAAAGACCACAGTGCTTCTGAGAGTTAGTTAAAAGTATGCCAGTTGGAGCTTTTATCTGCTGCTTCAACAGTGACCTCATCAGCCAAAACAAGGATATTATCCAAAGAGTGTCACAGCTCTGTCATATCATCAGTGGAGACAGTTTTCTCCCACGCACTCCTCTGAAGGGAAGCAATGACATTGAGAGGAAAAAACGAACTCAGCAGTCTGTGATATAACAGTCTACTATCATTATGTTTAGGATGCTGAAGCCAGATTGAACCGCGGCTAAATCCTGCGTTTTCTCCCTTCCGGTGCTGCCTGGCCTGAGACATAACACAACGTCTCCACGGCCATGACATCACTGTCTAAATAACATGCTTGTTAGGAATCTCCCTTGATGTCTGTTGGTGCACAGAGGGATGAAAGCAAGGGAATGAAAGGGAGGGCAAAAGCCATCAGATGCGTCTTGAAGAGCAGCCTTTGGCTTCAAAGGCAAACCTCAGGCGCTATGACAGAGAACAACAGCTGATGACGTCACAGAGGGCACAGGACATTTAAGCAACCCTCCTTACTGCCCCAGAGTACAAAAGGAGAGGAAAAACAAAGATGTAGAAGAGGGTTGAGGTTTAATGAGGAAAGGAGAAAAAAACCCAGCAAGATCCTGAGAGCACGAGGGTTCATGGGGGTCGGTTTGTGCACACATCAGGGCGGCAGACGAGATCAGAGCTGTGGGGAGCGTTCCCGTGTTTGGGATAGGAGGGAAAGATAAATAAGCCAGGATGGCTGCACAGAGAGAGGCAAGGAGGAAATGGGAATGTTGAGATTCAAAAAAGGAAAATCTGTGTCTCTCTCACACAAACATACACACATAAGTTCAGATGGAAGTGTGTGTGTGTGTGCGTGTGTGTGTATTTTGTAACCATGGAACATGGGTTTTAGAAGTTTGCTATGGATTTGTTTTCAAAATGACAGGCTTTCACAACAACTCCCTTCCACTGCTGCGTGCCAGCAGAGAGCGTATGTTTTACATCATGACCCTGTCTACTGCCTCAGAGTAAAAAAACATGCTGTATGCAAGAGATCTGGCCATACTTTACATCTCTTAGTAATCTGTCTCTAGCAGGAATGCTTGGTTATATCTATAAATCAACAGTTTTAGTAATTCTGATTTTTTGTTATGGCTTGTAATCTGTTGAATTGTTCATTGCATTCCAGGTAATCTCGTGATGTACTCTGGTTTACCTTTCTGTTCTTTCCAATATTCAGCTGACAACATGTGCTCTGACTTCCTACACTTCTCAGAAGCCTTTTGACCTGTCCTGAGATCAGAATGTAAGCTCGTTTTGTGTTGCGTTTCACATAACCAAAAAGTAAGTAGCTCCTCCTCGTCTACGTCATGAGCGGGCTGAAACTAAAATTAATCAAAGTCATAGCTATGATGGAAATATTCAGTTTTGACCTTATCTGCAATGACATTGATCTGTGGACATAAGATTCATCGCTACTAACTTCTTCTGCTGCTTGGGATTGTATATCATGGCCTTCTTCAGCTAATTGAACATGCTCAGATGTCATCTTCAGGGATTGATTTACCAACTGTGGGTTGTGGACCCCCATCAGTTGGCTCAGGGACAGCTGATATTGTCATGTATGTGGACACAGAACCTTCTTTAGTATATTTTATGACTGACATGTGCTCCAGAGGTCAAGAATGAAACCTGTGCTCATCACCAACACAATCGATCAGACCCATACCTGTTAATAATTATGTAGCCTATGTATTTCCTTCTTGTGTTTGAAAAAAGTGTAAACTAACCTGCAAAAACCTTTTTCCTCAAATAGTGAGCCTGGGGGTAAAGAAAGGATATTGGCACCGAACAATGGTCGTAAAAATCCAAAGTATCCCAAACAAACTTCATCACTCCCCTGCCGGCCTGTCCTCCCCTCTGATCTCTCTCCTCTTTCATCCTCCTCTGGTAAGGCCCCCTCTTCCTCTCTCTCCGTTGTCCCCATTCTTGCTCTTTTTTGTCTCTAGGCAACAAGGCAGCGGAGGTCTTAGCAAGAGAGAGATAGTGGGCTGCTCTTGAAACTTCGGAGACAGCTATGCCAGGAATGCAGGTGCCTGCTGTGAGGACAACAAAGTGAGGAGGACCTCCATAGGAGCGCAGCGTGGGCAAGCAGCACGTCGGTGTGAGGGAACCCAGCCCACATCTCAGCTCTACTTGCCTGCTTCTCATGCAAAGCAGTTGTTCAAAGTTGAGTTTCAAAGGTATGCTTGTTACTCCTCAAGATAGTATGTGACAGGTCTGAAACTTCTGAGCCACATGGGAAAAAAATGGGAACGCTTTGTGCTTGTTGTTCTGATCATCAACCTGATTATCCAGATTTTACCTGAAATAAACCTGAAATATTTGTGCACCATGCAAATTCAAACCGTAAGATAGACATATTACATATAACTGAAATTTACAATAAATTGCATGATTTTGTCTGATGTTCTGCATCATTTTGTGACAAAATAGTGGAGTAGGTTGTGTTATTTTGGGTGGCAAAGAAAAGGTAGAAACTGAATAGAAAAGAGAGGCTGAAAAAGTATTCAATTTATTTTTCTTGTGTTGTCTCTTTGTTTTACTCTACCTATTTTTCTTTCTTATTGTGTCTTTCTTTCAGCTGTGTACATTTTACTTCATCTATCTTACTCCCTTTCTCTCAGTCTGTGTTACATTCAGCAGAAACAGAGAAGCCACATCACAGAGAAACCAGAAGGGTTTGAAAAGGAGGACGGAAGAAAAGAGACGAGAAGTTTAAAACAAAGTGTAGGAGAGAGCTGGAGAGAGTGTGTGTGATGTGGCAGAGTAAAAGGACACAGATGACAGGGAATACTTTAGTCACTGATAAAAGAACATTATTTAGTCGTGTTGTGTGTGTATGTGTGTGTACAAATCAATCTCTGTGTCCTTGCTAGTGCATGAAAGTGAGACCATGTAGGAAAGGTGCGTTGACCTGTGAATTTTTTTTCATATATGTGAATGGATGGCCGTGTATAGATTCTGGTTGTGTGAGTATATGTGTGTGCGTCTGAGTCATGCACAAGTGTGTGTTTGTGTGTGTGGGCAGCTGCCCATCTGCCTGGTAAAGTCCTGGGGCTCTGTGGCCCCTTGCAGCCAGTGACTGATGTGATTTAGTGGTGCAGGTCAAAGGTCAAGAGTCCCTAGTCTCCATCTGTGTCTGAAGAAAAGGCCATCAGGAAGGGATTAGACTGGAGTCAATGGTCCTGGTGACATGTCTGCCACCAGTTCACTTTACACTTTCACACACACACACACACACACACACACACACACACACACACACACACACACACACACACACACACACACACACACACAAAAATTTTGTTTTTTATCACCATCGTCCAGATATGCAAAAACACTATTAACACTCGTAATTAGCATTAGGTTAATATTTATATCAGTAGATGTATTAGTATTATTTTAAGCATTATTGGTAACATTGAAATTAGATTGAAAATTAGAATCATAATTATTGTTATGTTCGGTATGAATGCACATTTGTATGAGCATTATTATATTTTTTACGTTCAAAGTTTGTGTTAGAGTTAATGTAATAAACTTAACTATTAAAGAAAAACTATGGTTTACTATATCTTGGGCTTTGTGTTCATATCTCCCACCATTAGTTTTAACAATTATGATAACGTTGTTTTCGAAAGTTACTGATGAGATCCTGTAATACACCAGTGTTGCAAAAACTGTTCCGACGGGGCAACAAATACAAGTGGTTGGACAGTGATTCAAGTTGTAGACAAGCTGACAATTTTGCCGGATTATTATAACCACTTTTTATTGAGATAAAACGCAAAGTAAGTGGGTCCGTAATTATGTTAATAATCCTCTATCGCAAAGGAAATCTGAGTGTGCACAACTACAGCAAGTATGGCAGGTCAAAGTTGAACCCGGAGGTTTCTCTGGAAACTGATATGGATGTTTAAGATGGACAGTTTGGGTTGTAAAATCATAGTTTACCTTCATTTTCAATTTCAAATAAATCTGACTAACCTTGAGCTTGCAGTATGTATGCTTGTTGCCCCCAAGATCTCAGCTATGACTTTGGTTATTATGACAACATTACAGTAACCAATTGCATTGATGGCAGCAGCAAATAAATCCTTTGTTATAATAAACCATAGTTTCTAATGTTAGTTTTGTACTAGCATAGTATGAGTATTAGCCATAGTGTTTAGTTTTTGTAATAGAATTGGTGGTTGAGTATTAGTATTGGCAAGCTGTAAACCATATTTCCCAGTTGTTTTTAGCTCAAAGTCCTGAGAATTCAACAGTAAATTCTCCACATTTCTTTAGACAGCAGTGGAAACCTGAGGAAAGTGGTATTTGCAAGAAGTTGTTTGACAGACAGACAGGCCAGCGATGACTGAAGAAATGCGTGTTTGATGAAACATGGCAGGAGCCAAATCCCAGTCAGCCCTCTTATTGAACCTACTGAAGGAGGACTGTGTTGCTGAAAAGTTCCCCAAAGTGGCTCAGAAGAAGAGCCCACTTTTCCGCAGGTGAAGGGAAAACCAGCGAGCAGGGGGAATAATGTTTATGTATTAGATTTCAAACGCTTCCTTCCTGTGAGGAAATCCAGATGTAAAGGTTAAGGTTCTTCTGCCTCAAGGATCTGACGGATTTCTTCTTCTTTTTCTCCCTTTTTTGAGTACTTTCTTCTTTGTGACGTGATGGAGTGACAGAATATGGCTCTCCATCATCTTAACCCAGAGAGGATGTTTGAGCTAAATATGCATACAGGTCGTGTTGCTTGGCATTCTTTTAAAATTCATCGTGGGCAAAGTGTGTTTTTCCCCCAAGCTTCAGACACCTTTAAGTTTGTGCAGAGGAATATTAAAAAATACCTACCATTAAAAGCAATATCAGTTAAAGGCTCCCTATAGACAAACCAATTTCTGGACCATTTAAGTGCCTTTCAAGAAAATAGCCTGTCCTATGATGATGACGGAACTTTAATCTTCAAACAAACCTTATCCAGCTCTAGTGGGTTTTCTCACCGCTCTTATCTTCTTATGTGCGTTGTCGGCAGAGTGAATTTCTATATATTCTTACTTTCTTTGTCAGCATATATAAACAAACCCAAGGCCTTCACAAATATGCACCTCCCTGCTTCCAAAAGTTCCATAAAGTCCTTTTCTTTCTTTCTCCTGCTACTCAGAGAGGAGAAAGCGGGTTGTTAGCTCTTTGAGCCGGCTATCAGAAAATCCGGGGGAAATTACGCTGAGCACAGCAGCAGTACAGCAAAGGGTGATTACAAATTCAAATGGATGCTTTTACATCAATGGAAGGCTTTGAAGACCTCTTAATGAGCAGATAGCTGGAGTTAAACATTTGCGGAAGTGCCGACTTCGAAAGAGAAAAGAGGGAGAGAGAAGAAGAGGCGAGAGGAGAGAAGGAGGGGGAGACGGGAAGGGCTTTTGATCCTGGCAGATATCTGCAGGGCAGTGCAGAGCAACTGTCTATCTCGGACCAGTGGTTGTCTTTTGAGAGCTCGCTGTTCAAGGCTCTGTTTGGATCCAGGGTTAGATGGGGCTCTCTGAACAAACTTACACCAGGACAGCATCCCCACTGCAGCGTACTGATCAATGTCTGTCAGATTTGAAAGACTGGCATATGTGATGAAAGCTGGATTGAGATGCATCGAGGGCGGACAGGAGAACAAGAGGGCCGCAGAGAACCGAATGTACCGCTGAATCAAACATTGAAAGAAAAAATAAGAAGAAGAGACAAGGCAAGAGCTGGAGAAAATGGCAAAGAAAAAAAAAAGCTAAATAGAAGGAGATGATGCTACATAAATTGGAGGTTCCTCTCAAAGAAAAGAGGGATGAAAAATAAAGGAGGGAAGCAATGAAAGAGATCGAAGCAGGGAAAGAGAGCAAAGCATAGGATAAACAAACAGAGGGAGGGAGAGGGAGACGAAAGTGTTGTTCCTCCATCTCAGCAAAGCAGCGGGAGTCTAGTGGAGCTTTGAACTTGGCCCCCATTAGAGGCCTGATGACGGTTTGAAGTGAACGGTTGAAACGAGCTGGAGCATTTTAGATGTTAATTTGTTTTTGTTGTGTGCGTGCGTGTGTATGTGCACGTGTGAGTGTTTTTTCTCATCCTTTTCAGGGCCTTCAAATCGTTCATAGTCAAATCCAATTCAACACAGCAGGATAAAATGCTTCCTTTAGCTTTCTGCTCTTTTCCTTTCGTCTCATTTTCTCTTACCTTTTTTTTTTTTGTCTCAGGAAGCAAGAAAAGGATTCAATATGCCGTAAGATTCACGGTTGTTACCGCAGAACTTTAAGTCGAATTGAGCTGTTTTAAGGAAAGCATAGATGAATCTGTGAAGATGTTATCTTCAGACAGCGCCGTCCTAATTTGAAATTTTTTGATCTATCCCTCTTGTTTTCTCAGTCATCTCTTTTGAATGCGCTGATTGAGAGATACGTCTTTCATGTGTGAAAGTTGATTGTGTTTTAAAAGTATAACTCGTTGCACAAATCATCCTTGTCCTTATGTGAGATATCTGTTGCCAATTGTTTCTAGCGCAATGCTCAGAGAAATTTGTAATATGAAGATGATGATGATACGAATGTGTTTTTGCCCATGAAATCACATGCTGGCACTGGAATAATGATGCGTTTTGGTGGCGTGACTTCTGTCAGATTGAGCTCAGTCACCAGGGGAGGATGGGCTCTGTAACATTCAAATCGTTGTAATCACCTGACATTAAATCAAGTGTGTGTTGGGGGAGGTCGGGTAACTAGAGGAGGTCAGCTGACATTTTTATGGCCTCTTTGACCTCTGACCCTATGGCAGTATCTCCCATCAGGTCTGCGGCAGTCGGTCAGATCAGAGAGCCAGTCTGGCACCACCACCTCCAGGTCGACTCCCAGCCTTTGTCCCTGTGTTTCCCCTAGCCTGGGTGACAGGTTCTGGGGGACACAGCTGGGGTGGAGTTGGGAGTTGGGTCTGGTTGTGTGTCTGGATGGGTCTGGTGTGTAAACACTGAGCGTCTGTGATCTTGTGACACATGAAAGGGGTCTGCCTGTGGGGTTGCCGGCCCATCGTCTATATGTCGACATCCCCCATCACACACACACACGCATACACTGACACCAGATTTATGTATTTATGCATTGCGGCGGCAAAGCTCAAAGGGATATGGCTGGGGGGGTGGTTGGGGGAGAGTAGAAGGGGAACAAGTCTGCAGACAGGGACTGATGGGGTGCCGAGGGGGGGTAGCTTATAGGTGACAGGAGAGATTGAAGGGCAGGGAGAGTAAGGGGTAGGAAACATCTGAAGAGCGATGATTCATAAGTTGCTTCAATCAAGAAAGAAGTTGTAGTGTCAAGGGTTGCTGCTAACGGTACATGGATGCACACACACACACACACACACACACCCTAAACAAAAGCAAAAACTAAAAGTAGCCAGGCTTAATTGAGTCAGGTTAAGAATGTTTTCATCACAATGTAATTGGGGTTTTTCACTTGATATTGAAGCTGTTTTACTCTCTGAAATTCTGATTTTAATGACTCTGAGGAAATTAAACGCTGGTGCAGAATCAATCTGTAATAATCATGACCTCAATCAGGGTATTAATATCAACGTATCAGATCATCATCTTTTTATCTAGATCTCAATTTTAAAGCACATCTTCACATATAGTGAATACAAAATCATACCTGTTCAGCTGTTGATAAAAAAAAAGAAAAAGATGGTTATGTTGCTGTCCTGTCAAATGAATAATCTGCAGTACTGAAAACTCAACACTAGAGGGTAGAGAAATGTGCTCCCATGGCAGACCTAATGTACTGCATCTGTATCTGTTAAAAGGGGATGTTTCAAAGGGTTTGTCTGACCTTTTCAGACCATCAATTTAAACATAACTATATTAAAATAGATACATCTGCTGCTTCATAGCTCTTCATACATTTATTTTGTTGAGGATATGAAATTCATGAGATATGTTTTTGTTATATATTAGGGTACCTTTTTACAGGGACAACAGATGGAAATGTGCTTTTTGGGCTATTTTTCTCTCTTGATCAATGAACACTGTTCTTGTAAAATAAAAAATAGAGCACAGTTACATGTTTGATTTGGCAGGATTGATGCTATTATAAATTTGCTGATTTTTTTCTTTATTGTTTTTTGTTCTTGCACCAAGAGAGAGAAATAAAAAACAACCCAAAAGGATTTAGTCGAGTGGAGAAACTAAAAGTTGCCACACTGATTCATAACACATCCTGTGAATTTCACAATGGTTAAAGGTTACTGTTGTTGGAAACACTGGTATTTTGACATTTTGTTACATCTTGAAATGTCGACCACCAATTCCCAAACTGGACACAGACATGTGTTTAGGCTGGATGTGTCATTTAACACAGGAATGAAGAATTTCAGTAACAGCCTACAAGAGGTCCAGATGTCTTCCATATGAGCCTTACAAGTCTCTACATCTGTACTCTTTTTAAACATAAAACTCAAGTTAGGGAACTGTGTTTTTCTCCACAGAAATTACGATGTTAACTCTCTCTGTGGGGGTTCTTGACCATTTTAAATGATGCTCTCCTGCGTCTGATCATACATTTGAAAAGATAGCGTTATGATGCTGCTTCAAAGGCCCCACCAGTGTCCCTTGAGTCCTTCTTATTCTCTTTCTATTTTCATACAATTACCTATTGTTGTTGTGTTCTTTCCATTAGAATCATTTTACTTGTTCTTCTTTCTGTTTCTGTCTAAATCTCTATCTCTATCAGTTTATCTAAAGCTGTGATCCAGTATTCCCTTTTTAAGGTAAGTTATTAATAGAAACACACAAGACATGCCAAAAATGATAGCTGATTGATTCATAAAAAGCTTGGAAATGGTAATCATTGTGACACTATTGTCTATTTTAAAACCTTTGTTTGCAAAACCAACAGATTTGAAATTACTAAGAAGTACAATACTGACTAATATGGATTGATAGTTTTAGAGAATACAAGTTCTTTGCACTTTTGTTTTTAGTTAGTCAAAGGTACGTGTTTGAGGATTATTTTAAGATGATTTCAGACAACGAAGCCCACCACGATTCAACTCTAATAGTTGAAGTTGAACTTTCTGTTCTCTGAGCCATGGCTTTAATGTCAGACACCGTGCTTAAAACTTAACTGAAGCTCCTAACAGTCATATCATATTATGTTTGCTCAAAATCACAGATGGTATTTTCATCATAAAAACGAACACAAGAATCATTTCTGTTCTCTGTCAGATCCCAGAACAGTCTTTGTACTCTTTTTCTTGACTGGCAAACAGCTAAGCCTTCAAGAGTAGAGAGAGAGGGAGAGAAAAGGAAAGAAATAAAGGGGGGATGTCTGGGTAACTTCAATAGCCTCTCTGTGTCCATCTAATATGGAGGGCTAGCATGCTGGGAGTTGGCCCTTTCCATTCAGACAGACCCCAAACTCATAAAGACCTCTTCTATGGCCCCCAACCTGAAACCCACCCACCAAAGCCCTCACTGGTATAGGCCCCTTCCATGGGAACCTGCAATCTGCAACGTAATCCCACTTTGGCCCCTGGAGAAGCCTTTCCAAACAAACCATGTGAGTCCTAATACCCAGGGCTTCACAAGTGGCTCCTGGCTAGGCCTGAGCTCCACCACCACCAACAACTTGGCCCTCCTTCTTCTTTTTTTCTCATTCTCTCGCTTTTCTTCATTCAACGGATAGACGACAAAAGAAAGGGATCTCCTTCTAATTGCTTCGAAGATTGAAAAGCTGAGAGAGGTGGTGGGTGGCTACAGGGGGAAATGAGACCGAGGCTCTGGAGGCAGCGGGGGACTGTCAGTCTGGCTTTGCCCGCCCTGGGTGTGCGGTAGCTGGGATAAAGGAGCTGGCAGGACAGCCTCTGCAGCAGAGCTGGGCTGAGTGGATCAGAGTGGAGGCGGGCGACTCCCAGGGCCCAGCTTTACAACTCTGGCCAAACGGAGGGTTATGAGAATGTGGAGGAGCTGAAGCAGCTCTGCTGGAGGCCCTCTTCACACATGGGAAAGGACGTCTGGTCTTCACAACCGGGATTCAGAAACCATAGGTTGCTGAGAACAGTCTGTCCAAGCCAAGAAGAAGTATCTCACAGAGAAAGGGCAGAAACATAGTGTATTGGTAGCCATCCAAACCCTATGCCCCCAGTATGAACAGTCCAGCCAGTGTTGATCAGTGTGGCGGTAGATGATGAAGTGTGTGAACACACAGTTGGGGTGGTCCGTGACCTTTGGATCTGTTGCTATGACATGCAGAGTAACTAATAACACTCACACAAACACACGTTGACCTCTACAGAAAGCATTGCCACAACTCCATGCCTCTTTCTCTTATTCTGCCATCACCCAGAGCAGCAGCTTCTTTGAAGCTGGAGTTTTGCTCAGCTGTCCGACAAAAAGGAAAGGAGTTGCTCCGGTCAGGGTAAAAACAAGATAATATGCCACAACGACACAATGCAGCCACAAACCAGATTATAGAGACAGCTGTCCACATATCATCAACAGAGAAATTTAATTTGACGAAAAAAGTGATATTGTTCGGGTCAGAGTACAGAGCACAGAATGTTTGAGATTGAATATGAAAGAGCCCTCTCTCCTGTATGTGCAGTGACATGAGATCCAAAGGATTTTGGCCTTACTAGCTCCAGAAAGTTCCCTCCCTGACCTCCTTTCATCCCTCCATCCCTCTGCCTTTCTTCTTTTTAATACAAATCAGCCACTCAATGCCATGCACATGTTTTAGTGTTATTTGAACTCTGGCAGAGAACTTCAAACAGCTTTCAAAGTGCACAGAGTTTCCCCCCCCCCCCCCCCCTCTCTTGCTCTCTATCTCTTTCTCTTTTTGAAAGAACACAGCCATGCTTCCAAGTACACCTGATCAGAAGGTCGAGAGATGGGGATTATGATATGCAAATTAGGCTTTGTTATCAGCGTTGACATTCGTTATAAAGCTGAACAGAGGAGAGGTAACATGAAAAGGTGGCAACTCAACCCTCCCCTCTCCCACTTTTAGCATAACCTCCCCTCTCAAACACATTGGCCTACCTAAGCCCCGTTTTTTTTCCTTCTTCTTCATTTAGATCAAAAGGTTACACACAACAAAGAAAGGCCTGTGTGGAAAAGTGAAAACGTCCTGCACACACTTCTGTGTACTTTTACACAGTCAAGACTATTGACTGTATGTTGCACGTATAGAAAAGGATCCAAACATGTCCTGATGAGGATGTCGGGTCTTGTGCTCTTAGGGCAGAATGGAGGACTTTGCAATTATCAAACTGTAGAAAGGCTTTCATGTCTCTACCTTGCCGTGACAGGATAAGGATGAGGACGCACAAATACACACACGCTCTCACACACACATACATATATATATACACTAAGAGACTTCCTCTTTTCAAATATACACAGAAACATGCATATGGTTTCCCCCCTGCTCAATCTGTATACGGTCTGTGCTACTTTTCCAGCTATTAGCTCGGCCCACCATCTGCAGTGATCTAGTGAGGAGTGGGTTTTATGAACTTCATAAAGGGATGGTTATTAGAGCGTCATAGTGGAGATAGGCTGCCTGGCCTTTGAGTTTAGCAGCGGGGGTCCTGAGTGCTTTGATGTGAATCATACTGTTAAATACCTTTTGAGAGGTAGAGGGAGCCACTGAAACATTACAAAAGGCCAAGCCCCTGTTATATAAGTAATAATTGACCCATTTTTTTTGTTGTTTCTTTCTGTCTGTCTTTCTTTTACTCTTTTCTTGTGATGAAGAAAAGATGTACCCCTCACATCATAAGGTGCACCGCACATCTGACAGGAAATAGCTCTTCTCACCACCTCTCTTTTTCATTTTGTTCTTTCTGCATGAATCCTAAAATGTGATCAAAACAACTTCTCACTCTCACAGAAAAAAGCATAAAAATAGTTCTAATTAGCATCCAGTCTAGCTTAATCTAATTTTTGTTTTGTCTCCTTTTGGACATTGATAATGACTCCGTCCCCAGTGTTACCGGTGATGGCAGAAGCTTCATCTGTAAACAGAGTGGGTGCTTAGTGGTAATGACATCCACCTGCTGGAGGATGAGAGCTGCCATGGATACATTAAAACATCCATGGATGAAAGGAGGATGGATGTCTGTTGGGACCATGGCTGTATCAGAAGGTGGAGCTCATAACTGCTGTGAGGAGTGGATGGAAAGGCTTTGTTCAGAGCAGGGGAAGCAGTGGCTGAGCAACACCAAGGTAAGGTACAAGAAGATACAAGTAGACACTGAGACTAAATGAAGGTTAAAGTCTTAAAATGTATTGCTGCCAGTAAGCATTAAACTCAGTTGTCAAAAATCTAATGCCTGTCACTTGACATTTGCTGCATGTCTTAAGACTAACACGAAAGCCTGACCTTAGTCTACAATCAACGTCAAGAGTAACCCAGTCAGTATATAGCTGGCAAGGTCTGCTATGATGATTAATTGTCTTGTTAACAAGCAGCCATAGTCTTTTCCACACAGACACTAAATTTTCACTGATGAACTGACTACCTAATAGATTATAATTATGAGAATCCCATAAAACACTTCAGGCTGGAGGCATCTGTATCAACTTTGAGTTGTCCACCAAATGAGCGCTTTCTTTCAGAGTTTAGAGACTTCCTTGGAATCACTTCAATTCCCTTTTAAATCTTGATATCCCTTTCTAGGATTTTTACATCACACCTAAAACCACATAGTACTGTAACATCTTGAATAGCAACTATGTGCTCACTGTGGCCTGAAGGTGGTGCTGATAATACAACAAACTATCAATATCCTCCACAATATGAGCAGGTTCTTCATCCTGCCTTTCCGGGAGGAGGATACTGAGCTTCTTCTTCACTGGAAAACCCTGCAGTAATCACATGTCAAATCACACAGGAAAAAATATTCAGGAGCTTTACAATGGATCACACTGTGTGTAATATTTGGATTTGCATATCTGCTTTAAATCAGACCAAAACATCAAGATCATAAACTCATAAAAAGCTGGCTTTGGTATGTCTAACAGAACATATTATTTATAAATTTAAAAATGAATTTATTGTGTTTATTTTTGGCTTGTAAAACAAACATAAAATGTCATTTCTGAACAGTAGTTGTAATGGGATCAGCTTTCATGAGTTTGGACAGGTTCACTGGAATAAGATATGATGATGATTTAAGATCAAACTGAGCATTTTAGTAATAATATACAAACAGCCTCATCATTACCACACAAAGGACACAATAAGTACTAATACAGCAGGCTTCAATGTCTTCTTACATTTTCATAACTGCTCTTCAATATCAAATATGACTCCTGATAAAAACTAAATCAACTGCACTATATGACACTGAAAACAAACAAAATGTCATAAAAATGAATATATTTTATTTATTATTGATAACTCCTCTGTGTTGATATATGGTAGCTGATGGAAATGACTAATTTCATTTCAAAGGCAATCTAAACTACTGAAGAGTAAGCACCTTTTACAACTGGGGGGAAACGTACTTTAAATGAAGATTAAGAAGTAAAGAAAGATGCATGAAATAATAGATAATTAAGTAAATGCCGATTAGGTTTGTTGTCTTGTTGTTATTTCTGCTTTTTGTTCAGTGTTTTTGTCTAATTATACTTATATTGTATTATTAAAGAGGACATCTCAAGAGGTTTTTCCTAATAAAGAATTTCCAACACTCAGTTCTTCTCTCATGTTTCTGCTGAGAATCACTGATCCATCCATCACGACTTGATAGGTCATTCACAGCCTTTAATCTGTGAATCGTGTTAACAGGTGATAACAGATGATAAGAGAGGCTGAGCAGACACATCTCTCTGCACTCATTGGGGATAGAAGTCTCACGTGGACCTTTCCCCCTGACGTAATCACTTCAACCCAGTAGGTGGCAGCCTGTCCAAGCAAATGTAATGAGATTAAACGAGCCCAAATTCGGATGGATCCACTGGGGACCAGAAATGTGAGCACTTGGTGGATGTTATACGGGGTAGGGTGTGCTGGCTGCTGATTTTACTTTATTATTTTATCAGAAACAACACGTTATCTTAAAAACGATGCGAGGAATTTAGTCTTATACAGTATTTGTCCTCGGATTGTTTTTGTGGTTGCTCAGCTGTAGCCTGTTTTGAGGAGACTCCGGTTTGTCAATGCTGTTTGTGGAGGGAAATCCGCGTCTTTTCGGCATTACTGCAACGCCATGACGCAGCTCACACTCTCCTGCTGCAACACAATAAAATATGAATCACCAGTGTGCAGGCGATGGGACGCCACTGCGAGTGTTAATATAATTTAAATGTTGAGGAAGGGGGGTGTGGCGCTGACCATCTCCCATTCACCAAAACAACACACACCCAGATCTCGTGCAGTTGCGGCGTAAACCCGTGCCGGGGATCAGGATCGACTCTCGCTGGGTGCGCAGGCCGGCCAGCCCTCGGCATCCTCCTCAGGCTCCGGGCTGCAGATAAAAGCGCTCCACGCAGGGAACCTCATCGCATTACGCAGATTCGAAGCCTGGATGCAAAGCTACCCTGTGGCCTGGAGATGAAGATGCGATAAAAAGGTGAGTGTGAGTGAGAGTCGGTTTGCCCCTTCTTTTTTTTGTTGTTTCGCTTTCAGTATCAGCTGTTATGTCCATGAATGGATTACAGTCCGATTCAAAGCAGCGCAGAGCTGTAGACAAGATGTGAGGAGGACAAAGGGGCGACTGGACCTATAAGAGCTTTTAATATTTAGGATTATATTATTAGTATTAACAGAATAGAAAATCATCAGTAGTATTAGTGCTCTCCTTTCACAGCAACCATAACAAATAAAGCTGTCATGATGATTCTACCATGATGAAAATGATACAGTACAGCGCATATGGTGGTATAGCCTACTTCCCTTTTTAAAGCACATTTCTGTGGCTGATTTAAATGTCTAGCCTCACAGTGTTTGGATCGTATTGTCTGTAACAGCTATATGGGTAATCCACAGCTGTCATGTGAAATAGGTTTATTCTAAGAAGTGGCAGCGTCTAAGTGGGCGGCTGATGCATCTGTGGAGCAACTGTGGCTCATTATCCATGTATCCTGCTGTGAACTGTACAGGACTGCCTGGGCTACTCACCCCCTCTCCTCTCCTCCCCTCCTGGTTCTGCTTTGAGCAGTAGGCCACAGCATTACACACATGCAAGATTCAAGATCAATTACACTACAGATCACTGTGGGCCTGTGTGACAATGCTAATCAAATAATTTGGGGGGAGTTTCTGCTGGGTGTCCTCATGTGAACTGGTTCTTTAAGGAGCTGTTTTCTAATGGGGGTGTACAAAATATATTCACAGAATTCTGACTGGGAAGATGTGTGACACTTTTCATTGCTCAGGTTTCTTGTCAGACACAAGTTCATAAACATTATTATCCTGTTTTATACAGCATAACATCAAGCTACTGAGGCCGGTCTGAACGTAGGTGATGTTCATCTTAGACTAACAGTTGTACAGAATGTGTCAAGACTGTGCTAACGAGACATTTCAATGCTGTGTTTCCAGGCATGTTAGCACCATGATCCATGGCTGTGCTGTGTGTGTCAGTACAGTTTATGTTGCAGGAGGAGAGTGAATGCCTCTAAAATCTCAAGGTAAGACTTCTCCTCTGTTGACCTTGTGTGTGTGCCATGGGCTACTTTTGGGGACAAATTTTCGACTTAAGATCAGTTCATTGAGGACGGCTTCTCCAACTGCGAAAAAAGATTATTTTTGGGTCAGTGGTCAAGTAAAGAGTAAAGGTTAGGGTTAATATGCAAGTAGTGATAATGGTTAGGGTTAAAGTAAGCCTCCAGGAAATGAATGTAAGTCTATGTAATGTCCCCAAAAGAACAGCTGCTCCCCGCTTCGCTATTCTGTCCTTAATTGCAATACCTTCATCTCATCTTCTTTTTTATGCAACCTCAAACCATAACCACATCTTTCACATGGACAATGAAAGGCTTATATTTGTACACATTTTAACATTATCACATGCTGCCTTTATTCCAGCATCTGTGTCCCACAACTGAGGCGTATCTGCAGATGAATTGGGGAGTTTTGTGTCAGCAAGTCTAAAGGGAAAACTTTCTCAAGCTTAATTAGACAAATTGCTATGAGGGTAAAAGCAAACCGTGACAGCTGAACCGTCTGAATAAGCTATTGTTTTTGGATCAGAAGGGCTTGATGGCATACTCTCAGTCACAGGGCGCTCATTCTGTGAAACTGGAGATTCAAAAAAAAAAAGCTGGTTAAGCTGCAGTTCCTAGTTTCTCCAAGTTGAAATACATTCAGCTTCAGGGTGTCTGGCCAGCTGACACTGAGTCAACAGTCGACCCTGATGTCCCCTTTTCATTAAAGCCCACTCTGCTTACATATTTTTATGTACATATGTGGTATTCTGAGAACCACTTTGAGTTTTAAAGACTTTAGTTAAAGATACCAAGAAAGAGCTGATGTGACATTCATAATTCCAACCAGGACCTGTAATCATACATATAGTCTGGCCTCCACAACTAAAATCAGCCCCTCTATTTTGTTTTTGTTAAGATTAAGAGAGAAGACAATTATGGGATAATCAGATTTTACATCTTTGTATGAATGTTCAAAAGGGAGGCATCAGCAGGAGAAAGAGGGGAAAAGCGTCACTGTAATCCCTAGCCTCGTTTTACCTAACATAAAAAAATTATCCCAAATAGTTCCACCCAGTGAGGTTCACAGATTTTTAATTTGGAATAAAATGAGAGTGCTGATACTGGATCAGGAAATGATTGAAATCTGAATTGGGAGAGAAAAGTTAAAACAGTGCAGACCTATTCATAGTAATACTGTGTTTGCAAGAGGAAGGTCCTATATTTTCATTTATATTCTTCCTTATCAGGTAGGATGTAAACTGATACAGAATTGAGCCACATATAACTATATATTTCTGATCTCAGATAATAATTCTGCAGGATAGAGGATGCGAAATTAGAGTATGTACAGAACCGGATATATGTGTTGTTCCTGTTATGTTGTGCTTGTGTGTTTTCATTCATTATTGATAGCCCTCAACTTCTCCTTTTGATTGTCAAAATTACAATGCTCTTGTACTCTGCCTTTTCAATTTCATTTACAAGTAAGGGGTTTGTCCTTAAAGTACAAAGTATGTAGTCACATACTTTTGCATAGGCCTGCCTTTGTTCTGGAGATGTGTTTCCTGTTTGGGGTGTAGCCCCTTGTGTCCGATTAAGGGAAAACGTAATGCTACAACATACAGTGATACTTTAGACAAGTGTCCCTCCAACCTTGTTGTGTCAGTTTGGGAAAGGCCCATTTTTGTTTCATAATGCACAAAGCCAGTTCCAGGCCTGCGCAGAGCCCTGACCTCAACTTCAGCCAAACACCTTTAGTATGAACTGGGACACCGCTGTGAGCCAGGCCTCATCACTCAACATCAGTGGCTGATCTCATTAGTGCTGTTGTAGCTGAATGCAAATCCCTGAAACCAGGTTCTACAATCCTGGTGAAAGCCTTCCCTGATTAGTGGAAGCTATTATAGCGAAGCTATTATAGCAGAATATGAATGACCATGGTTTTAGATTGGGGGTGTAACCTTTGACTGTCTGCATACTTTTGATCATGTAGTTTATGTGTGTTCACAGTTTTGGTGAAGAAAATGCAAATATGATCTGTAAGCTGACAGTGGTTGTGACAGTGATGTTAAGTGTTGCAGAAAGTATGACAGTGAAAGTACATTCACCTTATCCTACACACACTCTCTATGTTTAAATGAAAAAGCTAGTGGAGCAGCCAGCGGCGCTTGTCACTGTGACAAGCAGCCACAAGTGTCACAGCTAATAGGTTCTGACGCTGCCATGGATGTGTGTGTGTGTGTGTGTGTGTGTGTGTGTGTGTGTGTGTGTGTGTGTGTGTGTGTGTGTGTGTGTGTGTGTGTGTGTGTGTGTGTGTGTGTGTGTGTGTGTGTGTGTGTGTGTGTGTGTGTGTGTACACTCACTGACCAGCAATTCAGGATATGAATTCAATAAAAGCACTCTGACATAAAGCATATACTCGACTCCACAGCTGAGCTATCCAATAAACAGTGATTTACTGCAGCTGGAAAAAGAAGTAATTCTGCAGAAGATACATCTGTTTGTGCTCACACCAGAGAGCGGTAGGAACAGGGTGGATCTTTCCCCCTGTTACAGCTATCTCACCAAATAGGAAGTCAGTGTTAGAGAGATAGAGGAGGAAGTGTTTGTTGACTAGATCACACACATAGATTTGACCTACACACGGAACACACATTTCGTTTACACACATTTCACTCAGAATGCACCTTAGTTATATGTTTGAGGTGAATGCAGTGCTGTGCAAGTGTAGGAAAGTAAACGCTTAACCCTCACCAACAAAAATGAAGATGATATGTTTGTATAGTTATGATTTGAGTTACAGGACAGTATTGCTTATATCCTACTTTTTCTTATTGTCAACAAATATCATGAAAAGACTAAAACCATCAGAAATGAACCACTAACAAGTCCTCTATGTGTACCAAAGCCAGGAAAGTCAATCCTAAAGACACTGTCCTGCTGCCGGAAATACTCACTAGAGCACCAAATGTGTATTAATCCGCAGCTGAACATAGTCCCAAATATATGCACAATTTTCTCCTGTTTTAGCAATGTTTGTGAAACACTGCAGTGCCCAGCTGTTTGAGGTACACACGTGTCTGTGTTTAAAACAAAACTAGATATTTGTGTCCTCCTCTATGGTATTTTTGACAGTTAGAAAAATGAGGAATAACAACAGCCAGATCATCTGAATATGACATTAGTGAGAAGTATTTGGAACCACACCTCGTCAACAGTGGTTTCCATTATCATGCATCTGCGGTATATCTTATGGTCTCACATATGATACAGCATGTGACCCCTAGATACATGTTATTTTACAGTGTACAGTATTTGCCTTATGGTCACTCTACCACCATCTACCACCACTATCTAGTTAAAGGTATAGTTTGGATTTTTTAAAGTGTGGTGGTATGAGGTTCTTATGGTCAGTGTGTTACCTGTACATTCCCAGTTTGGAGTAGCAGACAGAAGCACTGGCATGGATGCTAAGCAATGTACTGCTGTGGACAAGGGCAGCAGCAAAACATATTTTAACAGTATTTTCGTCGCTTTATCTTTCCGTCAGGTGGCCCTTTCCTTTGGCACTACATTTTGTTAACCATAGAATTTCTGTATTCCTACACATGCCACATACTGTATTATGCCACACAGTGCACGGAATTTTTTGCAATATGGAAGTTCTACGATTACTTCTGCCTGCTTCTCCAACCTGGGAGCATGCCCACAGTATACTGTAGGTAATATAGAGACTATGAGCAGGTACCTCATACAACCCCACTTCAGCAAATCTGAACTATTCCTTTAACATATCTTTCTGCTACAGTATGCTAAAACAATGCTGTTGCTTATCTGTATATTTTGCAGATTTAGTCAGACTTTCTCCCATTACAGAAGGATGCTTCATGATTCTTCATGCAAAAACATTATCTTAAATCAACTACGGTGCTTCTATCTGACAGCTGTTTCATGGGTGTGTAAGAGTGTAATCCAGCTCTCACTTACAGTACCACACTGCAGACTCTGCCCATCTAGCGCACACACACACACACACACACACACACACACACACACACACACACACACACACACACACACACACACACACACACACACACACACACACACACAGTTAGATTAAAGTGAAAAATTAGAAATCCACTGCTGTTATTTCATGTAACTAATATGCTAATTCTGCTCAGTCTTTCAGGTGCACAGATGCCTCTATTGTGTGGCACATCACTGTCAAAAAATGGATCACAATATGTTTTTGGTGGCCTAGAATCTGCTAATGCTGAGAGTCTAGCATGAGATGCTTGGGTCAAATACCCTGTGCAAACATGACATGAGGGTAAATAGAATTGAAAGAGTTTCTTATCAACACCCTGAGGGCTTTTAACAACTTATGAAATGATGCGTGAATAGCCTACTAATTTCAAATATTATATTGAATATTCTTCTCTATTTTTTCTTCTTTTATTAGCTACAGGATATTGTCTCCTTGTCCTCATTTACACATTCTCTCTTCTCTTTGTGGTTTTCATTACTAATCAGAGATTGTGTGTAAACCTAATAACCAGACACTGTATTCACTGACTCTCGCAAAACAGCACTTCTATAAGTAATATGGGCCACTTCTTTCTGGTCTGTTTTCTGGCCAAGACAAAAGGCATAAAAATATGTCAATACTAATCTTTGTCTATTTTTCTGTCTCCGTCCCCCCTCCTCATCTCCCTCCCTCCATCACTCTATTCTTCATGTAATTGGGTGGATTATGACTAATACCAAACCCTCCGGCTGTTTGCGAGCTGTCAAGCAGCTTTTACACAGATTATAAATTGCTTAATATATTTGGATGCCTGTGTGTGTTCAGTCAGGATTCTGTGTTTATCCACCTTTTGATCTCTAAACTGTCAAATCGGTTTAGGCGGCACCAGACATCGATATCCAAAGAAAATACGTTATTTATTGAAGTGAAGCGTAAAAAACCCAAATGGAGCAAATCAGCAGCTTTTAATGATGAAAACAAGCACGTTTTTCACCTCAACGCTCGCAGAGAAGATGAGAGTCAACAACTCAAGTTGTCAGGAAAGTGATGTTGACAACCATAATTAGATCAAGTGCTCTTGCATCTTTTGAGAAGGTGTACCCTAATGCAGCTACATGATGCACAGACAAGCTTTCTCTCTACCTTTCACCCATCCCAAAGGGCTACATGTAAGCTTTCTCCACTCCTTTTCGTGCTTTGGTTTAGCACCCACACATCCTACACAAACACACACAACAATAACCCTCCACAGCAGATCTTGTGTTAACAAACACTCCACACAATCCTAGGAGACCAGGGTTATACAGTGAGGAGGAGCGGCCCTGACAAACAAAAAGGACGCTGGGATAAGTGCAGACTAAGATGAAAGCTTCACTGTTGGCATGGCAACCACTCGATCATCTGCATGGCAAGGTTTGATGTTTGACGTGTTGACGGTGGATTCTGGGTTAGACACAGAGAGAGAGAGAGAGAGAGAGAGAGAGAGAGAGGTGAAGAAAACCGGTTTGATCCAGCGTAGCTGTGTGAGTGCTCTTTAATTCCGCGGATGTTGTTTTATTGTTGTATTATTCTCTCCTTCTTTCTGTAAGAGAGGACTTCATGATTCAGAGCAGTGATACTCACCATAAAACCGCTGCTCAGTGTTTCCTGTGATGCTGCTGGAGTTCATCATGCTGGAGGATAGATAGCTCAAGCTCATGTTGTGTGTATTTGATGGTTTGAGTGCATGTGTGCTACTGTGTCGCAAACGTATTGATCCAACAGGCATATTGACACATCACACTTTAATATTGAATATGAGGCATTCAGTGTTGTTCACTGACAACATGATGGAGGTCCCTGACAGAGCTACATGAAAACACTGACTTTCCTTCTAAAATTGAGTTTGAAAACAAATGACATTGAATATAGCTGAAACAATTGGTTGATTTCGAAAATGTCCACAAAAAAAAAATCACTGGTTACAGCTTTTCAAATGTGAATTTTTGCTGAGATTATTTTCCATCTACAATAATAAATTTAATTTCTCCTGGTTTTGGACTGTCAGACAAAACAAGCAATTTAAAAAAGTGAACTTGGGATTTTGACATTTTTGCTAGGTTTTGACATTTTATAGACGTAATAGTTAATCAAGAAAGTAATTGGCAGATCGATCGAGAATGAAAATAAAATTGAGTCAAACATAACTAATCATCAAATCATCAAAGTCCAATGCACTTGTGAGGCAGTCATGCTCAAACGTTTGCCCTTTGCGTCACCTTTTCATGTTTCCCAGGAAAGTCAGTCACCTCCCTTGAGGCTCCAACCTTTCCTTCTCTTTCTTTTCTCCAATGTACATCCCTTTATTCTCCCATCAATCTGTCCTCCAGCAAGTGCTTTAAGTGGCTGGCCCGGTGTTATGGGACTAACACCTCCACAGCCCCCAGAGCTATTTTAAGAATGGTGCTTGTCTTGCTTTCTCACTGTCCGAGTCAGGTCAGAGTTTGTTTGAATGCTGTGGTAAGTGAAAGAGAGTGTAGTTCAGCTTACATGTCGCCTTGTAGAGATGATGTGGGGGCCTTGAACTTGACATCTTCTCATTCATGTTTAGCACTTCTTTCAAATGCTGCTTATCTATTTATGTCAAGTTTCAGCAGTTTTTGAAGAAACATAATGTCTACTTGTCATTTCTCTACTTTCTTATTCAGTCTCTCTCTTTCCTGGATAAATTTATATATTATATAAATTCACAACATATACACATATAATTACGTGTGCAGTATTCTGTATGTGTGGATTGTAACCAGGCTTGCTGATGATCACTGGGACCTGTGTTCCCTGATGAGAGCAGTGGAGCATTAAAAATGGCATGTGGTGTGTTTACAAGCGCTGTTATGCTGACTGTGTGTCTGTGGCCTGTAGTGTGCTGAGGGGACAAAAACCTCTTCAGTCTTTGTGTCTTTTTTCTCTGTACCAGCTTTAGGTGCTCTCTGCTCATTACCTGACTCCTTCAGTCTACCCTTTCTCTTTGTGTTTGTTCACATCCAGGCAGCCGTATGCATCATGTGACCAAAGGAGCTAATTTTTGTTAGTGTGTGCACCCATTAGTAAGAAAATTCAAGCTTTTGTGCATGTGTGTTTGTGTGTCTGGGTTGTTAGTGACATTAGACTGCCCCATCAGCCTCTCTCTCTCTCTCTCTCTCTCTCTCTCTCTCTCTCTCTCTCTCTCTCTCTCTCTCTCTCTCTCTCTCTCTCTCTCTCTGCATCCTGTGTTCATCTCCCATGATCTGTGTCTCACCAGATCAATCACCCTACTGTCACTTTCCACTCTCCCTTTTTAATACCTCGCTGACTTGCCTCTTACTTCACTTGCTCTGCGTTGCCCCCCTGCTCCATTCTTCACACACATTTGTCCTCCACTCACCATGCTCCTGACAGCAGCTGTCATTTATATTCCTCATTTTAACTATCTATTTGATCTTACAAGGAAAGTTTCCAGGGTCTAAATGGGACATGCTAACTTCCAATCCAGTCTCATGTCAGAATGTGTATCCACAGCGCAAAACATATATTATATGTAAAATTGTGAGATGCCTACAAAATAAAGTTTTTTGACAGTTTTTTATGGTGGAGGGCTACAGACAGGCATTGTATTGTGGGCGGACATGAAGCATTCAATGACTGTTTTGGGTTGTCTGCTGTCAGTGGGCTTCATTCCATTTCAAATTGCAGGCTAATCCAAATGCCACTGTTAAGAAAATGTGTTTTATAGCCTGTGATTGTAAAATGTGAACTTGCTCATTTAATTTTATACTTCCAAGAATATGTGGCTGAGGATATTTAATATGAAATCGTCTTTCTTAAAATATAGAATCCTGTTCAATTAATATTGAGCCACATCATCCACTAAAGCACTCCAACATTTTTAGCACCATGATCCATGGCTGTGCTGTGTGTGTGTGTGTGTGTGTGTGTGTGTGTGTGTGTGTGTGTGTGTGTGTGTGTGTGTGTGTGTGTGTGTGTGTGTGTGTGTGTGTGTGTGTGTGTGTGTGTGTGTGTGTGTGAGAGGTTGAAGGTTATCAAACTGGACTTTAAATTTCACATCCATCATTTAATCCCTGCACTTGTTGAATTATACACACACACAAACACACACACTCACACACACACACATATATATATATATATGTATATATATATATATATATATATATATATATATATATATATATATATATATATATATATATATATATATATATATATATATATACACACTAATGTGGAATGTCAGCCTTTTTATTTATTTATTTTAGTTTTTTAACAGACAGAAATTTAACAGTAGTGACATGAAAAGAATGGGCCAAATAATTCATCTCACAATTACATGATGAAACTAATACATTTTGCGCTGTGCAATGACCAATGTAGCCTTTACACACTTTAATGTGAGACTGGGTTTTAACTTGCTTTCTTCAGCAGAGGTAACATCTGTCTGTCCTCAGCACCTGATGATGCATGCAATCACATCAGCACACTGTTATTGAAGTATTCAGTAATTTGCCAGAGATGGACAGAACTGAGGAAGAGCAAATACAGCAAGCTTAACAGAAGCATCTACAAAATCTATCATGATGCAAACAACCCTTTTTTGACCCTAGAGTGTGATTACAGGCTTGAAAGGAAATAAATAAAAGCCACCTTCTGAAGTAACTGTTGAGTCACTTGTATTGATCCATTACTTTAAAAATCCCATGAATAGAGTTTACGTCTAAGCGGAAAGTCTTAATGGTCCTTCAACTTAATTTGACGCTTTTATTCCTTTGATTCCCTCTTTTTATCTGTTTTATACTCCATTTACCTTCCTCTCTCATAGAAAACATGCTGTTACTCTATCAGTGGCAGTGGTTTCAGAATCTGATACCTTCTGAATCTACCGTCATCCATAGGGCCAATTTCAAATAGTGATAATTTAGTTTCTGTGTCATAAAAATATTGACAGTACAATATGAAAAAAGGTATTTTCTCAGTCCTATCATTACTCTTTCAAATATTTTTATTAGAGCACATTGTAGCATTGTTATATTAACCACATCATACACACAAGAATAATGTATATCCATATAGAAATATGTGCAATTAGGACATACTGTCCTCTTTTTGTTTTTAGAACACATAACAATGGTAAATGAAGAACAGATACACATGTATTACAGAATACAGAAAAATAAACAAACAAAAACAAAACCTAAATAAATCCCTCCCTCCCTCCCACCCTACCCAGCCTTACCCTTCCGTCTAAATACTACTTTATTATAGTTAGGGGGAAACATTAATTTCCACTACCAGGTGTGAGATAGTGAATGAGAGGTGACCAAATGTTTTCAAAGTGTGGAAGTTTATCCATAAGAGTATATTTTATTCTCTCAAAATGGAGAGTGTTAGTAAGATCACTAAGCCACATCTTTGTGGTGGGTGTTTCTTTCTTTTTCCAATGCATGAGAAGTAGCTTCTTTGCGATGATGAGACTATAGGAGAGGAAACATTGTTGGTAGTTATTTAACCTTTTAGAATCGTCTGAAATTCCCAAAATAATAGTATGTGGATTAGGCTCCAACTGTATGTTAAGTATTTTAGAGACTAAACTGAAGATATTAAACCAAAAGATCTTAACCTTGGGACACAGGGCGAAGCTGTGAAGCAACGTGTCTTCTGCAACAAGGCATCTGTCACAAATAGGGGACGTCTCAGGATATATTCTATGTAACCTCTCCTTAGAATAGTGAAGACGATGTAGAATCTTAAAGTGAATTAGGCAGTGCCTGGCATTATTAGAACAACGATGAGTATGTTCCAAACTCATTTCCCATAGAGGGTCCGGGATCTCAGTGCCCATTTCTTCCTCCCATTTTGTTTTTATTAAAGTGGAGTTCACTGGATTGATAGACTGCAAAGTGTCATATATATAAGATATCGATTTTTCTGGGCAAGACATGGGCCGGAGGCATCTATCAAGAGAAGAGCCTGAGAAAGTCTCAAAATTATGCAAATATTTTCTTACATAGTCCCTAATTTGCAAGTATCTAAAGAAACTACTACTCGGTATATTATATTTACTCTGTAGTTGTGTAAAGGATGCAAAAATGCCTCTAATGTACAGCTCACCTATTGTATGGATGCCTCTGTTCTTCCAGAGATTAAAAGTATTATCCAGAGTGGATGGAGGAAACGTAGGGTTCCCAGTGATAGGTAAAGCATAAGATATGGGTTTCAACTTAAAGTGTGATTTGATCTGTTTCCAAATACGTACTGTACTGTGGATCATCACATTGCTATTGTACAGAGACTTCTCAATAGTGTAAGGTGCCAGAAGGATGGCCCCTATAGAGTTAGGTTGGCATGTCTCTTGTTCTAATTCAAGCCAGTTGGGTGGGGTAGCTGTGTTATCCAGCCAGTATGCCATAATCTTGATTTGTGAGGCCCAATAATATGATAAAAAATTCGGGAGTGCCAAGCCACCTTCTATTTTAGCTTTACAAAGGTGTTTCTTGCCAATTCTATGGGTTTTGTATTCCCATAAGAAAGGGAGCACAATCGAGTCTATCTTTTTAAAGAAAGATTTGGGGAGAAACACTGGAATGTTCTGAAATAAATATAGTAATTGGGGCAAGAAAATCATTTTGATAGCATTCACTCTGCCAAGTAATGAAATTGGCAAGGTCTTCCAGAACTGTATATTTGACTGTAATTTAGACAACAGTGGTGGGAAATTCTCCTTAAATAAATGAGAGTGGCACTTTGTGATCTGAATTCCTAAATACGTGAATTTTTCTGAAGATACACTAAAAGGGAGGTTCTGTAACCAGGCAATATTCTGTACGTGCACGGGCATTAGCTCGCTTTTATTCCAATTTATCCTGTAACCAGAGAAGGTCCCAAATGAATTTATTTTATCGAGTATCCGTGAAATCGTGACTTGGGGCTGAGAGATAAATAATAAAACATCATCGGCATATAATGAAATTTTGTTTATAGATTTTTGTGTATTATAACCATGAATTAAAGGGTCTGAGCGGATACTCTCGGCAAGGGGTTCGATTGCTAAAGCAAAAATTAAGGGGGAAAGGGGGCACCCTTGTCTCGTTCCTCGATGCAGTCTAAAACGGGGGGACAATATTTGATTAGTCAGTATCTGTGCACAGGGGTTGTTATAAAGAAGCTTTACCATTGAAATAAATTTTTCTCCAAAATTAAATCTCTTTAAAATTTCAAATAGATAAGGCCACTCGACTTGGTCGAATGCCTTCTCAGCATCGAGTGATAGGATGGCTAGCTCTTCTTTTGGTCTATCAGTAGCATACATGATATTAAATAAACGTCTAAGATTGAAAAAAGAATTTCTACCTGGTATAAAACCAGTTTGGTCAGGATGTACTAATTTATCTAGAAAGGGGCTCAATCTATTAGCCAAAATTTTTGAAAATAATTTCCCATCTAGGTTTAACAGAGAAATAGGGCGAAAAGAGCCAACCTCTTCAGGGTCCTTACCCTTTTTATGTATCACTGTAATAACCGCTTCTGTTAAAGTAGGAGGTAGGACACCAACCGTGTGGGCTTGAGTGAACACCCTATGTAGATATGGGCAGAGGGTGTCATTAAATTTTTTATACAGCTCACCTGGAAGGCCATCAGGGCCTGGAGCTTTATTGCTTTTAAGTGAAGTGATAGCCTTTCTAACTTCTTCAACAGAAATTTCAGAGTTCAGCTGAGCTGCCTCATTTTCATCTAGTTGGGAAAGATTGCACCTATTTAAGAAATCTTGCATAGCTGTATAGTCTGTATCGTTTTTGGAAGTGTACAGATTTTTATAAAATTGGAGAAATCGATCATTAATGTCCTTGGGTTTAATCAGAATCTCACCCTTATCAGATTTAATTTTATGTATTGTGCGATCATTTTCCTGTTTTCTGAGTTGCCGGGCTAAGAGTCTATGTGGCTTGTCATTAAACTCAAAATATTTTTGTTTTGTATATAAAAATGCCTTGCTAATCTTTGCCGAGAGTATCTTGTTATATTCATATTTTAAGGCTGATATCTTTTTATGCAAGTCACTGGAAGGAGTTTTGGCATTTTCTTTATCCAGAAGGTTAATTTGGTTGTCTAATTCAAGTAGTCTAGCTTTGTTCATTTTCCTTCTAGATGCTTCAAATGAAATGATAGAGCCTCTAATAAATGCTTTGAATGCCTCCCATAGAACACAAGGGGTGGTCTCTGAATTATCATTAGTATCAAAATAGAGGGATATCTGAGCTTTTAAATAATCACAGAACTCTTTTTCGGTTAGTAAAAGAGGGTTTAGCCTCCAGTTCGTCTGTGGCTTCACCATATTTTGAATATTCAGAGTACACGTAAGGGGACTGTGATCTGAGATCAAAATATTGTGGTATTTCGTATCTACAGCATATGGCGTTAGTTTTGCATCTATGAGAAAATAATCTATCCTGCTGTAAGAGTTATGTGTTGCAGAGTAGAATGAATAATCCCTACCAGTCGGATTGGCTATTCTCCAAATGTCAGACAGATTAGTATTGTTGATAAATGTATTAAGAAAGACACTTGAATTACTCTTATCTGCTCTGCGAGTGGAAGACCTGTCCAAATACGGATCTAACACGCAATTGAAGTCCCCTGCAACAATCAAATTAGTTTGGGACAAATCTGGTATAAGAGACATCGCCCTCTGAAAGAATGATGGATTGTCTATATTCGGAGCGTATATGTTCATTAAGGTGAGAGGAGTAGAATATATTTCCCCAGTTACAATCAGAAACCGACCTTCCTTATCAGATATTGTATCCTTGTGAATGAAGGGAACACCTTTCCTTATCATAATTGCTGTACCTCTTGCTTTAACATTAAATGATGAGTGGTATACATTATTGATCCATTTACACCTTAATCTGACGTGAGAGTCTTTTTTCAAGTGGGTTTCCTGTAAGAATATCAGATCTGGTGCTAATGATTTAAGATGAGCAAAGATTTTACCTCTTTTTATTGGATTGTTAAGTCCACGCACATTCCAGCTAGCTAAGGTTAGACCCTTCCTTCCTTCTCTTGTATTCAGATCATCTTGTATTGGCATATCAGAAAAAAAGTAGAGTAAATAACAGTTCCAATTAGTTCATCTTTAAATTGTGATTTTATAGTAGTAAGACGGCTAAATCCCATCCCTCCCTTCCCCTTCCTATAAGCTCTTCTAAACCCCCTGGAACAAACTGAGTAAACAAAGAACAAGAACATTTCTAGCCAATACTAAACAAGCGTATGGCACGAAAGTACTTCGGGAAGTATTCAAAAAATGATAATAATGAGAGAAAAAAAAAAAAAAAAAAAAAAGAATAAAGTCTAACCAAAAACTATTACTTCCCTGAGCTGTTACTGTTAACCTTTGTTAACTTTAGTAACTACTGCTTCTCAAAAAACGATAGCTCGTCAGATTCATTTGAATAAAACAAAAACATTTACACTGTCAGGTATAAAACGATTCTAGTGTAGCCTAACGTACAGTCTCACCATATTTTGATGGATTGAACCAGTATGTATAACTGCTGGAGCGATCACTCGTTCAGATTCCACACACATTGCCAGCCAGTAGTGTGTGTTACCTTTTGGTGAATAGACAAGCGAGAGGAGAGCGAGAGGGAGAGAGAGAGAGGGGGAGAGAGAGAGGGGGAGAAAGAGAGAGACTCACGCAACTGTCACAGACAGTCCATTTCCTCACGTTGCTCTCCATGGTGCTGTATGCAGCTCGCTATCCACCCAGCTGGGCCACTTGTTGTGTCTATTCCTCTGTTATTGTCTAATGTGGCTGACCAAAGTGTTTCTCGGCGTAATCTTGAGCTTCCCTCGGGTCGGTAAACGACATTTTCACTCCTCCGTGCGTCACCATCAGCCTGGCAGGATAAATCAGTCCGTACCTGACGTCCGATCTTCCTCGTAGCAATTCTCTGACTTTAGTGAACGCAGCTCTCTGTTTGACCACAGAAGGAGGGAAGTCTGGAAATATGTGTATTTTCCGCCCCTGGTATTCCAGCTTATTCTTTTCCATGGCCCTACGTAGTATTTCCTCACGGACGTGGTAGTAGTGAAGTCTTAAGATGAAGGGTCGCGGGGGGTCCTCTGGTTTCGGTTTCTGGCGGTTTATCCTGTGTGCCCGATCTATCAGTGGTTGCTCCGGCAGAGACAGCGCTTCGGTTAGGAGTTGTGAGATGAACTCTCTGGGCCGTGGCCCCTCTTTTCCCTCCGGTATTCCTATAATCCTGATATTGTTCCGTCTGGAGCGCGCCTCGAGGTCCTCACATTTTTCATCCAGGTGTTTAACTTTAGTTGTCAGATGATCCACTGTAGTTTGCAGTGTGGAGAGGATGTCAGAGTGGGTTGAAGCGCTTTCTTCTAGCTCTTTTAGAGCGGTCTCGTGCACTGCTGATATGCCTCTCAGCTCAGAAATAGATTTCTGGACGTTTTCATTAAGTGATGAGATCTCGCCCCTGATGGTAGCAGAAACTTCTGTGATGCGGTTTTCTATGGTGGCACAAACCTCTGATCTGATCCGGTTCACATCTGCGCTTAAAGCAGCGATGGCCGCGAGCACCGTCTTGTTAGAGGGTTCATCCATAGTACTGTCGTCGGTTTCCGGGGCCTCCGAGTAAGGTGTGCTCGGGGCTTCTGGGCCTGTCTCAGGTGACTCGCTCTTCTTGGCCTTCGTTCTAACCATTACGAAAAACGAGCAGAATATTTTGTTCCGGTGATTACCTAAACGTTTATATACTTCACGAAGTGGGTAACATTCAGTAGATTTGCGTTTTTGCTCAGTTTTGAACGGATTTTTGACGAGCTACCTGGAGGTGCGTCTTAGTCTTCCATTGCTCGCTCCTCCCCCCCAGTCCTATCATTACTCTTTGTTTTTTGTCTTATGTCAGTTTTGGGGATAATCACACTCTAGGTTCAGGAATAATGGCATAATGGCATAACATTGCCATGGATACAGTGAGTTATCTGTTTGCCACAACTTGAGCCTTGTTTTTTTTAGCCTCTATTTGTTTACATTTGGGCATATTGGTGCCATTAAAATGATGCTGAATGTTTATTTGTGATATTGATATCACAACACCCTATGTCCTAGCCATCTCTATTGATTCATAATGGTCAACCTGTGTTTACACTTTACATACAGCAACATTGCACGTTATAATATATTCAGAATCAATAGATTTAACTTTTTATGCAGCTATTTACTATGACCGGGTGCTCATAGCTGGATCTCCTTAGCTCACATACACAAATAACACAGCTTTTCTTATTATATTCATGTAGTGTACAACACAAATGGGAAGCTGAACAGACATTTTTCACAGCAGGCATTTTGTCATGTCAAACATTATTCATTGCTGTACTGCCATTGTTTTCTGTTATTACTTCCATCTGGGATCTCTTGTTATGACAAGTCAAAATGCATCATTTGGAATCATTCAGCATGCATCAATTTGCTGGATTTATTTAGAAAGCTAAACATCTTTGACAGGGATGAAAAGAAAAAAAGAGGTGATGCCCATCAAATCCAAAATATGTGTTTACTGTCAAGGTCTTATTGTTAACTTTAATAACAACCATCATCTCTAAATGTGAAACCTATCCCAGTTTCTGCTCTCTGTTGTTTTGTGACTCCTATACGAGGACAGCGAGTCCTCGCAGGGTAAGAAGCAACACACATGCACAAAAGACTTTTATTTTTTATGCATAGGTGGTAACATACTGAAATAAGACCTTGGCTCACCCTTCCTGACAACTGTTTTTCTTATTGTGGTGGTGGTTCTTGTTTTGTTTGTTTGTTATTATTTCTTTGTCCAACTTCTTCCTTTCCTCCACAGTCTTCTGGGTTTACTTTGCCTTCTCGTTTCCCTTTCTTCACTGTCTGTTTTGCCTTTCTTATCATTCTTTTACCCTGCTGCTTTTAACCTCCCACCCCTACTCTCTCGTCTCCCAGGGTGCTGGCTTTTGCTGATTTGAGTGGCCGTGCTTGCTTTGATTAATTGTATGAGTCTTGTCTCTGTGCCAGGCTCCTCTCCTCTCCTCTCCTCTCCTCTCCTCTCCTCTCCTCATCCGGTGGCTAGGACAAACAGAATTTTACTGGCAGTGGAGCGCTGATGAGAGGAAAACTGTGGGTGTGTGAGCAAACACTTAGCAGGTCGAACTTTAGTCAACATGAAGAGCTGTAGACATGTTTCTATGTGTTATATGCATTTTTCAACCATGCAAAAATATGTCAGAAATTTTAATTGTGTGCCTTTGCATGTACACTCAAGTACATACGTAATTGACAGTCACAATTTTTTCATTATTGATTCAATTTATTCATCAAATATATTCAGTTTATAATGTCACAAAACAAAGAAAAGCCTAAACTCTACACATCTAAGAAGCTGAAACTTTTCAGAATGTATTTTATCTTGAAAAATTACTTAAATTGACTTTAGTCATCAACATTTTTAATTTTCTATCAATTGTTTTATTTCCAGTGAGATTGATCCATCAGTAATACAGTTTTTCATTGATTTGGTATGTGATGCTGGGTCTCATATGTCTTTTGGCTTTACTTTTAGATTTAACTCATTCCTGCTTCCTC
>NC_084987.1:15141786-15249797 GCF_963691925.1 Scomber scombrus
CTCGCAACATGCAGCTCTTCAAACAGTTCTCCCAGCCTCGCTTATCCTCCAGCCCTGTCATTGTCGGTAAAACAGGTGGAGACTCCAAAACAGCCCCCTCCTCCCCTGTCATGTCCCCAGATAGTAGGTCCTTCTTCAAGGTTCAAGAAGTGGAGGCCAGGATAGAAGACACCAAGCGGCGGCTGTCAGAGGTGATGTCAGACCCCCTCCTGCTTTTTAGTAAGATCATGGGAGATGAGTCTGGCGCTGGAGCTGGGGGAAGTGCCACTCATCGTGCCAAATTTCTGTCCTCCAGTGCGTCAGAGCTCAGTGGAGTGACAGCGGTGAATGGACATGCCGAAGGTAACAACAACTACAGCATCAAGGAGGAGGAGGGCACAGAAGGAGATGAAGAGGATGAAACCCCCACTGGCACGGGCTCTGACTCTGTGTTTTTCTCCTTCCCATCACTGACACCAGCTCCAGTTCTCACCCAGGCCTCCTCATCCACTCTGCCCAAGTCTCCATCTCTCACTCTGGGCCGTTGCTCTATGTCTGCCCTGGTAGCTCGGCAGGAAGACGAAGACTTCTGTGAACTGTTCAGTGAAGACTTTGACTTATGTACTGATACAGAGACACCAGATGGGGATCGCCCAAGTTCCCGGCAGCCCCTTACTGGTAGCACTGGTTTGTGTAGTGAATTTGATACAGAGGAGGATGAGAGAGCAGAGGAAGAGTTTGAGGCTGTGCCTGTGATTGGCCTTGTCTTCCTGACACAGTTGGTGTACTGGTATTTGGTCCTTCCAGTGCCACCATATGTATGTGCAGTGGTGCATGGGATAGTAGCTGGGTTTATGTTGGCCATGCTGGTCCTTTGGATGTCCTCTCCTCGGCGCTCCGTGTTAGGGACAGGAAGAGGGAGGCGGAGCATAGAGCCCTGGAATGTGGCCCAGCTGGATATTAAAGAACCAGGAATATATAAGGTGAGACTAATCACATCATGAATGACAAGTTTGAGCCTGTTGCAGTATGATTTGTCAACTTCCCAACTCAGATTAGGCTTTTGGATGTGGCTCTCAAAGATATCACGTTTATTAGCATGTGGTCTTGTTTCTTAATCTGTTGTAACAGTTATATATTTAGCAGCATGCTATGCATTGTTTTGCGCTGCCAATAATCAAGATAACTCATGTTTGATTTATCCTGGCACTTTGAGCCTGGTTCTGCCTGAGGTTTCTTCACGTTAAAATTTAGTTTTTCCTTGCCACTGTCGCCAAGTGCTTGCTCATGTCTTTAAAATTAAACCTGAAGAGTACGGTTTAGACCTGCTCTATGTGTAAAGTGCCTTGAGATGACTTTGTTGGGATTTGGCGCTATACAAATAAAGATTGATTGATTGCAGGTTTTACACATATAATTGATAGCATCTGTATGATATGTGGCTACTGCACTGCATTTATCTAATGCTGCCTTGGAGAATACATCCTAAGTGAAGATGCTACATTGTGCACAGAGTACTAAATGCCTGAAATGTTGCAATTCTAGCTGTGTTTGTTTACAAGGAGAGGCAAAATTGTAGGAGGAAGAAGCGTTATCCCCCAAGAGCTTTTGTTTTGTATCTTACTGTTGGACTATGTGTTCTTTGCTCTATAATTTTAACATTCTGACACAATAGCCCAAGCACTGAAATTTCCCCTGTTGTTTTCAATTCAATCAGGTTTGCTCACACAGCCTCCTTTGGGACTGATAAGGCAGGAGTTTGGGTTAGAAATAAACTCTATACAACCTCATGGGGACCAGCAGCAACAAACTGAGGTTGAATTACAGTTTTTCTCCAGTGAAGGCTATAGTTTGGCTTTGAACCAAACAATCAGATGAGAGAGCCACCACATATACCCTCCTATTATTAGTTAAGCTCACTCAGTGCTACAGAAACATGGAAACTGCAGAGATGTTTATCAGTTGGAGGGAGTTATGTAAGCTTATCTGTGTGTTCCTTGGTGGGTACCAAGCTGTTGAACAGGAGAGCTTCATGGCTAGAAGGCACAGCTGTTCCAAAAGGGGAACTCTGTGGACATACAGAACATGATATACTTGTATGAATGATAGACCCTGAAGCACACAAGTGAAGAGTAACAACAGCGGGGACAAATTCTACTCTTTTTCTTTCTCTTCATCTTCCTCTGCCTTCGAGGATCAACAAAAAATCAGTGTTTCATGTGCCCTAATTTATCTTTTGTATAAAGTTGTTTGCACACTACATCTGAGGGGGAACTTTATTTTGACATTTACTGGTATGTGATGTTGTTCTGCTTCTTGTTGTTTATTGTGTGGGAAGACAACATTTTTGTATTCCTAGTTTTTAGCATCAGTTAGTTAAAGGCTAGTGGACCTGCTTTGGTCTTGTGTGTTGCTACTTATCCCAGAGGCCTAATCAGTTGTATTTACTAGATAGGAGGTCCAAAAGAGCTGAGGAGAAATCCAAATGCCTTTAAGACCAAATACATTAAAATTTCAAAGATATTTGACCTAAAAGACATCATCTCCTCAACTTTCCTTGTTACCTTTGTATATTATAAGTTGAATAGAAAAGAATATAGTAGAAGATCACACAATAATACCTCGTCAGAATATACAGTACATAAGACAGAATCAAGTCCAGTTTTAGAAAATAACAACAAAATCACGTACAGTAACTGGTCATCAGTAACTATGTGGAAAGTCAACTATGCATGACTTCAATAAGTGCTTTAGCCTCAAATCCTTAGTATTTGACAGGGAGTCTGATGCATGTGCTATGAGAATACAGTTTGAATCATTGTCATTGAATCTCTTCCCCCATCTACCCTGACAATCTCTCAGGGCTGGATGAATGAGATCCATAGCTACGACCCGGAGATGTACCACGCCACCCTGACCCACTCTGTTTACGTCCGTCTTGAGGGCTCTGTCCTGCGCCTGTC
This sequence comes from Scomber scombrus, assembly GCF_963691925.1. NCBI lineage: Eukaryota > Metazoa > Chordata > Actinopteri > Scombriformes > Scombridae > Scomber > Scomber scombrus. Next base: position 15,144,729 of record NC_084987.1, read on the forward strand.
CAAGCCCAACCGCAACATATCCCGCCGTGCCGCACACAACGAGCCTAAGCCTGACGTCACGTACATCAGCCAGAAGATCTACGACCTGACTGACAGCAAGGTGTGGTGGCAAATAAATTAAAAAGGGACACAGAAATTTTGATATTGCATTTGTCTGTAGGCTTGTGAAATAAGACTTAATGTGTGAGATGGGTAAATAGATGAGAGTGATATTAATGTGTTGTGTGCACGTGTGTGTATGTCTCCTGGCTTGGCTGTGTATTTGGTTGCTTGACTCAAATCTTAACAGATAGTGACATCAAGCACACGTCGCCTCATATTTGCCTTTGCCTGAGTGTATGGTTAATAACAGGTCATGTTCAGTCACATTGTGTGTGTAAACATGGAATGAATATCACAGGGCACTGACCCTGAACACACAGCTGTGTGACTTGTATATTAGTATGCTGACTGCATGGTTTTGCATATCTCAAGGCAGGACAGCAAGAAGCTGTTTCTTATGTCAGTGTATTGTGGATCAAATGGGTTGTAGTTGTCCTCATCATGCAACTTTGGATGATGAGGATGGATGTTTTATTTGTCTTGCTAAGATCCAGCTAAGGTCTAGCTAAGATCCAATATATGCCTAACATCCTGACACCACCTACAATGCTACATACGAACCAGTGCTGATATTTTAGCAATTCTTATATTCAATGTCAGTGTTGTTAGGCTAGAGTGAGCATCTATACATGAGTGATATATGCAAACAAAAGAGTATACTATTGCAACAAAACCAATGGCAAGCGAATAATGCTAGCTGCGTCCATCACTAACAAAACAAATGGAATATTCTTTCATTGTTAGTCAAAGACCAATTATGATTTGGGGTAGAAAAATATAAATACATAATAGTCGAGTAATTTGCACTTTTCTTATTGCCTGCAGTTTTACTCATGGTTTATATTTTCAGAAAGTCCCCTATTGTCACACACAGCTGCACACACATCCTGGCACAAGTCTACCACATCATATGCCTAGTTTCATTTTTCTCTACAAGTATTATTTTGGGACTTACATGTTTGTCCCCATTTCAATATGGACATTTAATTGCCATAAACACAACAAATGCAGTTGATCATATGAACTTGGCCTCCCTCTCCTCATAGATCTACTTGGTGCCCCACAGCCTGGCTAGGAAGAGAGTTTGGAACAAGAAGTACCCCATTTGCATAGAGCTGGCCAAGCAGGAGGACTTTATGTCCAAGGCCCAAGGAGAGAGGCTGGAAGCTGGAGAGGACAAATTAGCAGGGCTGGGTGAGAAGCTAGAGCGAATGGACAAGGGTGAGAAAGTTGAAGGATCTGGATCAGTTGAGGAGCCCAAAAGACCAGCTTCTGGAGGAGGGGATCTGACAATCTATTTGTTTGGGAGGACGGGTCGGGAAAAGGAGGAATGGTTCCGTAGATTTCTGCTTGCATCCCGAATGAAATCAGAGGGGAGAGGTGGCAGTCTGCCAGGCATCTGCAAGGGTGGTGAGTTTAACACAAGTACAGTATATAAATTTATCCATCTCGCTCACCCTTATCACACACATATTTGCACATACACACATCACTGCCTGCAGTCAGAGTAGCCATTCTCTTGAGTATGTAACTGCACAGCAATCAGATCTGTGCATAAGCCTCAGCTTAGGGACTGCCAATCCCCTCAACTGAGTGAACAGATGAGTGTGAATGGGTCAGCAGGATTACATGCACAGAGAAGCAGCATATTATAGTATTGGTCTCCGCTGTGGGATATAAGTCTGCAAGGATAAGGCCCAATTCAAAAGGAAACATTAGCACTGTGTGGGTCCAGTGATAGTGGCAAGTGCAGGGTGAACAGGATTACTGGAAAGATGATTTAAATTATCAAACTGTTATGTGGATGTACATAGCAATTATATTGAAAATGACAATTTCAGTGCTAATATGAGTCATAGAGAGGATGTAGTGCATCATCTGGTATAAAGAATTCTAATTCATAGCGTTGCAGTATTTTGTGAGTAATTAATGCAAACTAGATGCTAACTATCCAAAGCTACACTGTGGGCATGCATTATGTATGTGAAATATGATGCATGATGCATGAATGAGAAAAACTTGTTGATGCATAATTGTATAGCACTAACCTCCCCATGTCCACTTTTAGCCTTCTTACCCTCCCACAGCCGCAGTAGCAGCACCCAATCTGGTGGAGGCCTGGAGGCTGACAGCAGGAGCAGCAGCCGGGGAAGCTTGGAAGAGCTGTCTCAGCCGCAGTCTCGCCACAGAGAGACCTCCTCTGCTCCTCCCTGTGGGTCTACTGGAGGGATGAAGCAGAAGATGCTGTTGGACTATAATATCTACATGGCCAAATACGTCAACCCCCAAGCACCACAGAGAAGTCCAACTGCCACTGAAAGCCCAGGGCACAGCCCCAAGAGCAGCCCCAAAGCTACCAAAAAGGTAGGAGACAAAGGGATACATGAACGGTTTAAAAGAAGTAGATGACCAAACAGGCAAAGTTGCTAACTGCCCTGAAGACTCAAGACCCCCAAGGGTCCTAAAAGCCCCAGATTCACTGCATATCAGTATCAACTACAGTAGTTGCTTTATTGTTACTTAAAGGCAAACTGTGGAGTTTTTGACCACTAGTAGCTCAATGGAGCAATTTTTTCTGATCTTTTTTCTGGTCCCTCAATTTGTCTGTATTGCTATTTTGCTGAGTGACAGTTGGTGATGGTAGCATGCAAAGAAATGTAGCAAGTCATCAACAGAGACAAATCTTACAAACAGGGATGCAGACAATGTGAGATTTAATGATAAGAAACAAATGCACTAAGCGGCTACATTTACACCTTGTATTAACATGAAATCTGTTTCTGAATATATTAATGTATATTGACATTCGATCCAAAGGCGTTTACATTCACACCTGGTATTAATTAGCATTATTTTTATTGCCATTCTGCCGAATTGTGATCAGATTTAAATATGCAAATTGTTTGAGCTGGGATGGATTTGTCATCAAACATGGCACATCCAAGGTTAAGAGAAGCAAAGTCATGGATGGCCGTACCTTTATCTTGAGGCACTGTCACAGAGATTAGCCCTATGTCAAAATCTAGTTTTCAGACCTTCATTACTCACATAGGGTTTATCCCCATATAAATTTATAAAGGGTTGGATCAAAAAGTGCCAAACAGCAAACCTTTTCAGACTAACAGGTTTCAGGTTTCTTAACAGTTTAATCTGGAGTCCGGATTAAATCTAATCATATGTGGCCTTTACTTGTTAGTGTAACAGTACGTACCTATATCTGTGTCCTTCAGATACGTAGGAGTTCAGAGGAGAGTGTGGAGCATGAGGCCTGGGTCAATGCTTTTCTGGGAAGGATATTCTGGGACTTCCTGGGAGAGAAGTACTGGGCCAATGTGGTCACCAAGAAGATCCAAATGAAGCTCAGTAAGATCAGGGTGGGTAGAGTTCCAGTGTGATCAGTTCCACAGGCAATTTTGTGTTTCTGTCGGTTGCATTTCGTGTCTTCTTTTGTATTACTTGTGAGGCCTAAATCTTTTTTCAAACCGTCTGTTTCAGCTGCCATATTTTATGAATGAGCTGACTTTGACAGAACTAGACATGGGCTTTTCCATTCCTAAGATCATCCATGCCTCCAAACCCTCTGTGGACCACCAAGGTAGGAAAAGAAACCTCACTAGGTATGTCATGTTTTTCACAGGGTGTTCTTGGTAGTCTACTACAATAGACATTTATTATTTTTGCAGCGATCAGTCACATTCCTCTTCCTCTGCTCTCCCCTTTCTTCCATTCTTAGCCAGGCTATTTATCAGTGCCTCCTTTTGCATTTCAGACAGAATAGCACAACATTCTTCTCACCTTTCTATTCCCTTCAATCTATCTATCTCCTCCATTTCTATCATTGCTACTATCCCTCCATCTTCCCCTTGCTCTTCTCCTCTTCTCTCTGGATTAAGACATTTCCCCCATCCTCCAACCCCCTCTCCCTCCCTACTCTGTGAGCCTCGCTCTATTAAGCCACAGTAATTAAACGTCACGTCTTGGGTCCCCCTCATCTATTACTGAGACACTGACTCACCCTGCCTGCTGCTTGCCTTGAGCCCCACCAAAGGGACTGGTTCAACACAGAGAGACAATACAGAGATGTGGGGCGACTGGTTCGCGAACCTGAAGAGGTGGAAAATGAGGGAACAGGTTGTGGGGTTGTGGGGATAGTTCAGCCATTAATGGTGCTTTATAGCGGAGAGCAGAGCAAGGCACGGGATTCTGTGTAACCCCCCCCCCCCCCCCCCCCCCAATGATATGAGTGGATTGTCATTTTATATTGTTCAACTTTATAATAATATTCAAGTTTTGTCCAAAGACAGTTTAGTCTACTTAATAGTATAATAACTTTTGCTGTTCATTTGTAGGAACCGGTCATGAGTCATTCCCCTGTCAGCCACGTTTCCACAGCTGAGTCTGCAATGCTCATTAATGTTTGCTGTCTGAACCTACACACCCCACAGAAATATACTCACATCATCTGTTGATTCTGACACATAATTAGTCCTGGGGGAATGGCATCTCTAGAAGTGCTGTGCTGTGAAGCTGCATGAACTGAACAGGGTGCATTTATAATAACAATGCAATATTGCAGTAACATGCAATATTCTCTATTGTTATGTTGTCAGGAAATCCCATGTAAAGACCAAAACCATCATTGTTTTAGTCTGACTTCCCTGTTCTGTCTGGGACTCTCAGCCCCAAGCCCACTAGTTCCCATTGAAAATGTACATCTTTAAAAAGGGTCATGAATTAATACGTTACTGATTTTTTTTAAAGGCTGAATAATTTCCTAAAACTGTAGTATTTAGCAAACAGTATTACTTGTTGCTGATTATTTTAAGCATATTTGGTGTTCTTGTGAATATTTACAGCAACAACACAGCATATATGGGATAGACTAAAGTTTATTTCATTATTTTTAGAGACCTCATAGACCTCTACAGCAGAAGAATAGGCTATATGAAGCTTTGACTACACAGACAATACATGTTAAACAGTTCGTTGCTAGTTTTGGTATTCTGTTTGGATTTGTTGACAATAAGAACATTTAGAATATCACAAAATGTACTGTGTAATTTCATATCTTGTGGATATTTCTATGTTCTTGTGATGATGATGAGGATGATGGGGATGATGATGATGATGATGATGAAGAAGAAGTGTTTCCTGTCACTTGTACTCGAAAGACATGATTAGATAGTGCAGTGTCACACATACAGCATGAGCTGTTAAATGAACATGAGTTTATGTAGAAGTAAAGCTGGGAATGATTGGCATAATTAATCATTTGTTTTGAGCACAATTATTGGTGGCTTTCTGTAATATTGTATACAATAGGGGTTGGTGATGATAGTATAAGAAAAGCATTAATGTGGCACGCAAGCTTTGAACTACAACGATCAGACAGTTCAGTGAATTAACTTATTAGGGCCTGGAACATGTGAGCTACATATTACATTAACCGTGATTCAAGGCAATATCTTCTCTCATATAATATAGTGATGATATATCTCCCACCTTTATTTAGAAGCACACACATGCTTATGTAAGCATTGCAGATATGTTTACTCCTCCAAAATGAATTAGGCACTTCAGACTGTGTCTCCCTCCTGTGTTACAGTGACCGTTAAGACACTGTAACATGGTCTGACTTAATGCTGTCATTTAGCTGCTCTTTGACACTGCTGCCACACTCATACAAATCAATGCGCATTTATAAATAGTGGAAAATGGAGGACGAATGAGAGTGAGGCAGAGTAATAATAGACGACATCAGTTGTGGAGGTCAGAATTCATTGAACAAACAGCAGGGGAATCGAAATTCACTCGAAATGGGAAGTATGATGTGCAATCAGGAAGAGGCCCAATCAACTCAGCCAATGAGGAGGCACCGCTGCCCCAGTGCTGACCTTTTCAGTTTTTGCTAGAGGAAAGTTTCTCTCCCTTGCACCTCTGCAGGGGACCTCACAGCAATTAGACACTAGGCCGGAGATTCTTGTTAAACACAGAAATAGCATTCACAGTTGTTCATCTAATGGGCTGCAGCTTTGTGTTCTGTGGTGTTGATGTGGGTATAAATCACTGTTTTAATATAGGAATATAAAGGAACATAATATGCCTCTCTCTATCTATCTCTGATACTTTGTTCCCAGGTATGTGGTTTGATCTGGAGATCTCCTATACGGGCTCCTTCCTCATGACACTAGAGACCAAGATGAACCTTGCACGTCTGGGGAAAGAGGGCGAAGGGTTCGGGGAACACGGGAAAGACTGGTAAGACTTTCAATAACATTTGTGAATTCCTGCTTTTTCTTACCCTACATTCTCTGGGCCATAAGTAAGATGTTTGAAGGATTAACTTTTTTGCTAAACAAACAGCTCTGAGCTGGATGTTAATTGACTAGATTTGCACGTGGTGTCTGTTTTTTCACAATTTCTGCCCTTTTTGTTTTGGCTCTCCTTCCCTTCTCTTTACATACTAATGCTCTCTCTGGCTCTCTCTGGACGCTTACCACTTACTGGACGATTTGTAAAATGAATGGTGAGTTTGGGAATAGATGCCTGTCACTGAAACAATACATTTAATTTCTTTCCTTAAGTGAATCTTGAGTAGAGATTAATTTCCTGTGATTTCAATCAGCATTGATTCATTTAATGGAAATTAGTTTTGATTGTTGATGGTTCTGTCCAAAGCCATTAGGGACTGACTTTGCAACAGCAAGTGTACATTTGTGTGTGTGTGTGTGTGTGTGTGTGTGACAGGCCCAGGCCACGGACATACTGTCTGGCAGACAGCGATGAGGAATCGTCTAGTGCTGGCTCATCAGATGAGGAGGATCCCCAAGAGCTCCTCAGTGACAAAGCCATTCTCCCTGGAGGCGAGGGGTGAGCAAATGTCTCTTTGACAACAACATCAGCATGTATCTGAATTGAAATTGGGCAGAAACAAATTCATACCAATGTGTTGAAGCAGAATGATCTGCCCTTTTAGTCCACCCACCCGCCTATCCATCCACTCAGTCCCACACATTTGAAAGCTCACTGCTGATTTAATGTAGCACCCGGTCACTCCCCTCCATCGTGGGTGCTGAGTAGCAGGAGATGCTGTTGTGAATAAATTATGAACCTGACTCACTCCTTGCCTCACCTCCTCCTCCATTTCTATCCTCCTTATCTCTCTCGTAGCTATGTGGGAGGCCACAGGCCCAGCAAGATCATGCGCTTTGTGGACAAGATAGCCAAGTCGAAGTACTTCCAGAAAGCCACAGAGACGGAGTTCATTAAGAAGAAGATGGAGGAGGTGTCTAACACACCTCTACTGCTCACCGTGGAGGTGCAAGAGTGCCGTGGGACACTAGCTGTCAACATCCCACCTCCCCCCACAGACAGGATATGGTACGTTCACCTCCAGGGAGGAGTGCATTGAAGACTGTAGGATGTAGTCAGTGCATGTATTGGAGTCCTGCCTTGAAAATATAACACTGCACCCTCTGCTGGGCAAATACTGACATGCTTGCAATGAAAAACGGAAAGTTAATCACCACTGAACTGAATATACTTAACATCTAAGAAAATTAGGATGCATAGGTATATTTTCATATAAAGATGTGGAATATTAAAACCTTCATTAAACTCTGTGTGCCTTAAAAACTTAATTGATATGATTGATTGATTGATAATAATCACCAGAACAGACAAATCTTGTTTCATGTTTTCATGAGCCCACCCTACTGGAGAAACCAGACTGCAAATCATCTTGTATGAGATCATATAATTATTACCATTAATCTTTACTGCCGGTGGTCAGGTATGGTTTCCGGAGCCCGCCTCACGTGGAGCTGAAAGCACGGCCTAAACTGGGTGAGAGGGAAGTCACTCTAGTTCATGTGACGGACTGGATTGAGAAGAAACTAGACCAGGAGTTCCAGGTACGCAATGAGAAAAACAGGAAACTGTGCATGAGTTTCGTCACAAGTACAATTTATTTATATAGTCAATAGAGTTTCTAGGTCAAATGTCAAATTCAAGGTTAATGAACATCTTTAAGGTTGGGAGATTTTGTCTGAGGCTGAAATTTGCTCAACAAGGACAAAAGAAATGTCCCCTGAGATGTTTTAGGTAATAAAAGAGGACTGGGGGATGAATTTATGGTTGCCCACCAACATGCACTTCAAAGCAGTGTGCCTGTAGCTCTCCCATCCCTCATATATAGCCAAAGTAATGATATGCCTGCTGGTAGATAACTGCCCTGAGGCACACCTGCAGACTACTGCAGCAAAGTGTCCCTGTCAGGTCTACCACACATCTACATTTATCCCTGCCTGACTCCTCTGGAGGTTATTATTATGTACCACCCCCCTAAATCCTGCCTCCAGTAAAATACAGTGCTGCAGAGCTCACTGTTGTCAGTTGTGAGCGAGTGTATACATCTGGCCTTCCGCAATTGCCGCTCCAAACATAACAGTGCAGGGTTGTTTGAACAGTGGATGATGTATTGCAGCTCTTTTTCTCCCGCATTCTTGTTAACAGATACAGTGCTGCTTGAAAATTTGTGAACACTTTACAATTTTCTCTATTTCTGCATAAGTATGACAACGAATGTGATTAGATTTTTACACAAGCCCTAAAACTAGATAAAGGGTACCCGAATAAACAAATGAGACAAAAACATTCAATGTATTCATTTATTTATTGAGGAAAATTATATCATCTTCTTCTGTCTTTCCTATTTTTGCTCCTATTTTGAACTCTTGCTTTCAGTAAATGGTGTGATCATCTTTCACAGCAATAACTTCAACAAAACACTTCTGGTAACTGTTTATTAGCCCTGCACATCAGCTTGTAAGAATTTTAGCTTATTCCTCGTAATACAGCAGATTACACAGAACATTTTTCCATTCGACTTCTGGCTTATCCGCATGGTCTTAAGCAAACTGTAGATGGCAGAAATGTTCTTTTTGGAAAGTAGTGGGGTTTTTTTGCAACTCTGTTACATACACCATATGCACCATTGATGTCCAATGTTCTCCTGATGGACTCATGAACATTGACTGTAGCAACTGCAATAAAGGCCTTTAGTTTTCTAGATGTTAGCCTGGAGTCCCATGTGACCTCCCAGACTATTACATGCATTGCTCTTTGTGTGATCTTTGTTGTCCAACCACTCCTGGGGAGAGTAACACTGGTGTTGGATGTCTTCCATTTCTACACAATCTGCCTGATAGTTGAATGGTGAAGTCCAAACTCTTTGAAATGGTGTTGTAACCCTTTCCAGCCTAGTGAGTACCAGCAACTCTTCTACTAAGGTTGTCAGAAATCTCCTTTGTTCAACCCATGACACACTTCCACCAACCTGTGTTGTGAAGCTCAGACTTTAACAGTGAAGAACCAGATTTCTCTTCTTAAAATAAAACAGAGAAATCATGAATTGATAATCCTAGGGGTTCATATTATTTTGCCTGACACAAATTTGTAACATTGGATAATTTTCTCCAATAAATAAACAAGCGTAAGATTTTGGACTAATTTGTTCAACTGATGTCTCTTTATCTAGTTTATCTAGACTTGAATGGGAATCTGATTACATTTAAGGTCATATTTATGCAGAAATAGAGCAAATTTCCGAACTTTCAAGTAGCACTGTATAATCTCATGTCTGTCTTGATTTGGTATATTTTTAGTTACAAAAGCATATTGATTAAAAGTTTCAGCTCCCCTCACTCTACTACACGAACACAATAGCTTTTAAATGGGAGCATTTATGTCCTCCTCCTCTTTTTTGTTGAAATTAAAGTGATTATGCTTGTTTTTTTTAAATTTCATAATGTGCTTGTCCTTCCACAGAAAATATTTGTGATGCCAAACATGGATGACGTATGGCTACCCATAATGCACTCTGCCATGGACATGCGTTCAAATGCCAATTTGGTTACTGTGACAAATGATGCCTTGAAGGACCCAGAACCCGAAGAGTCTGAGGTCTCTGACATGTGAAGACTGCTGTTGACAGCGTACGCTGACGGACATTTTATCACCATGGCAATATGACAAGCCCCATCCCCGTCAGAAACCACAGGTGCAACAATGGTTCTGGGCCAAGTCTCCGATATTTTTACCCACATTCCTGTCCCATTGTTGCACCAGTCTGTGGCAGCTCATGAAGTGCACTCTCAACACTTGGTGTTGATTGAGTTCGTAATCATTCTGTGGCCACTAAAAGCAGGAGAATGGAGGAGAACTGTGACTTATAGATTGTCTTCTAGTCAAACAGTTTTATTTTGTGACATCAAATATTTCGATTCATACTCTGATGAAACAGAATACACGGGGCATGTTGAGACTACTTAACAAATGCTTGTGTGTGAGGGGGTGGATTGGTAAATAGCCATCTGATTCAACCAGAACCATAATACCTGTGATGTACAGCTGCACCAAACATGAGTTGTACAGTGTATACATTTTGTGTGACCTTTCTAATGGAGTGGTTTATTGTTTCTACGGGAACTTTGAGGCCACTGATGAAGCGTGTTTATGTCTGAATGAACGAACATTTGAAAAAATGTTAAATTTTGAGATGGTTTTGCTGAAAGCCCCTGCGTCTATTAATACTAATCACAGGGAAATTATCTCATCTGTCACCCATCCACACTGTTGCCTGGCACTTATATGCAAACAGATCAACAGCACTGCGTCCATCGAAGATATTAGGTTAGTTGAAGTCTGCTGAACATCCCACCAACTGCTGGATGGACACTGTCATCATGTACGGCCCGTGTGCTTTGTGTGGTAGGGAGTAGTGCTAAAATTGACTTTAGAGGGGGTTGTATGAATTAAAATATATCTGCAAATACAGCAGCCAAACATTGCCTAGGTCTGATGAATGTATAAATAAGAATGCAGCTTCCTAGCTGTGCAAGGAATAGCTCATTCACTGATAACATGCTTCTAAGAAACATGCTTCAAGACTTCTTTTCATGTTATATTCAGAGTTGAAGAATAATTTTGTGTTTTTTTATTGCCAAAGCAATCTTGTCCTGTTTTTAAGAGTACTGTTTGTGCTTAACAGTGACAAATAAGCAATCTGTTAATTATCTAGTGTTCCCACTGAGGCAACTCTAGTACAGCCAGTGTTTGGATAACTGTGGCTGGAAAGTCACAAGATAGAGATACTAATGCAGGGAGTGACAGACTGAACCCCTTTTGTGGACACAGCAAGACATCAACTGGGTTAAAAGAGCAGGAAACAGCCCCACTATTTCTGTTTATTTGATTAAATATATTGGATATTAGCCATATTATTTAACATTGTCAGCAGACATACAGCTAATGAATGCTATTTTTTTTTGTTTATTTATTTGCAGTTCTTTCTGTACTGTACACATGAGAAATACAACCAATAACTAGAGCAACAGCAAATTTGTGATCTGCCAAGACACCCGGCTGCTTTACAGGTGACTTTTAACTGTACTTGTGATACGTTCAAATATGTGTGTTGGCAAAGTGTATGAGGCAGAAAGTGCCTTTAAAATAGTCAAACATTCCTCCATAGTGAGCCGCCACATTTGTTGCATCAGTTGAGTATAGAGAGAAAATGTCTTTGTGCCATTGCCGTGTCGGTTAAAACATGCCCTTTCGTTTCCACAGGTTTTGGTGTTGTTCATTTGCGCAGTGATGAAAATACTTAAACATTGCTGTCGTGTTCAGTGATGTCACAGAATGTTATGGTTCTGATCGTTGTGGATCAATAAAACCTTTTGCTTGGAAAAGATTTGTGAATCTTTGTGCTTAGCATTCATCTGTGTGCACCGCAAGATTACAATACTTTTGAATTGTTCTTAAATGAATATTGGCTGATTTATCTGATTTGTTATAAAAAGTTATCTGTAATTCAATATCTGTTGGGCTATAGTTGATTAGTATATTATTTACAATTACAGTTATAGAACAGGGACTAAAAAAGCAGCTCTGCAGACTAAATTGAAATGCTAAATCCTTCAAAATGTGTGTGTGCAATTTTCATTCTGAAATGCATTTATAGTCTGTATCTTGCTTAAAAAGAGAGACTTGGGAAAATTGCCAAGTAACCCCAGTTATAACAAGAATTGATCTAGCACTATTTCTTGACCTGTGTGACCATGGGAAATGTCAGTCAGGCTCAAAGTATAGTGCCTAAATTAATGTACCAAAAATGTAAAGTAAATAGAAATAAGTGACCACCACCACTCTAAGCTTTTTGACAAATGCTTTATTCATCAGTTCAAAATAAGAATACAAGAAGGGAACATTTAGGAACATTAATTAATGAGCCATGAGGTCACCTTGTAAGTTACAGCAGCCATGTTGTAGTCCCATCCCTGCAAAAGAGAACAACTTTAAAATTCACTTATTTAAGCATAAATCTAGCAAATATTTCTGTATTTGGGTTATGTCAGAGATAAATTGTCTTCAACATGAGTCAGAAGTCTAACGCATTATATAGTCATCATTCATAACCATTGTAAACCATTTGCAGATGACCCTCATGTTTAACTTACTTGTGTTTCTCCAGGGGATCCATCCACACTAAAGCCAGTTCCTGCAGAGAAGAAAACTTGAGTGAGATTTCTTTTATTTATTACTCAAAAACACAAGCAGACTGGTCATGATGGGTCAAGTCAGACTGAATGTTGGCTTCATTTTTATATCAGAAGTCTAACGCACGAAAATCATCATTCATACATCAAAGAAAAGAGAATAAAACCCATTACACCGATACTCACCGTCATGTAGTATAATGTGCACCACCCTCTGTCCACGTGTGTAGCCACCTCAAAGGGTAAGATTGATTAGATATCAATCATTGGGTCTGTGTACATACAGAATAGCATATTAAAATTAGGAATTTTGCATTAACCATTTGATATTATGAAGGAAAAAAAGGGGGGGAAAAAATCAACCTTACCTCCACATTTTCCTCGCCCATGCGGCCTAGTCACCCTGTTCAGACATGTGTTTCCTCAAATGAGCATTTACAATTAAGTTCAAGTCATCTATCATAATAATCACTGGATAATATGCACTTTAAAATTCTCAACGCCATGCTAAATGCAAATATTTCGATATAGACTTGTTAAATTCAAATATTTCGAGTCTAACTGGCTTGACTGCAGAAAGCATGCTTCCCATGGGCGGACACTGCTGCAGAAAATGTCCCCGGATGTGTTTTATACCGCATCCGGTGTCAGTGGGTTTTTTCTCATTGGCTCACACTGACTCTACATCTCCCCTCCTCCACTCCTGTGGATATCTATCCCAAAGTCCAACCCCCACAACTCTCATTTCAGGAAGAAGTGCACCTAACGTTGTGCTCGCCTTCGCCGCCGCTGCCTTTAAGATTTTAACATTTGTACAAATTTCGTCACATCTGGTCGTGAGTCAAATCGCGTTTTCTATGTAGTCTACAGCCGTCCGGACCAGCTGTCTATCCCGGTTCAAGACCAGAAAATATGGACTGGACAGTGAGCAGTAGGGCCCTATTGTGGTGCATTTTGGCGTTGCTTTGCTGCCCACAAAAGGTAAGAGAGCTAACTGGATAAGCTAGCTTAACTTAGATAATATTGGCTCGGAGTTATCCACTAAACTACACTTTTGACCCAACGCTGGCTGATTTTTCTGCTCTCAGTTGTACAAGTATGAGTGGTCCAAGCTACAAATATGAGTTATTCAGTGGAGCTTTAGTGCTGTCTGTATGCTGCGTGCTTTCTTGTCATGACAGAAATAAGCTAACATTAGCCTAAAAAGTGCATGTTAAGTTTTGAGCTTCGTACATCCTGCAGTCAAATGAAGCAATATTGAATTGTCAAGGTACATTATTTACTATTCATCAGTCAAGTAGGTTGGGCCAAGGAGCTCTGTTACAACAGGGTGTGAAAGCCATCTCCTATCAGCAACTTTAGCAGGTAATAATGCAATAAAACAATTGTCTGCTAGTGGACTAGGAGATGTCCTGCTATATCTACATGGGTTAACCTCACGTTTATTCATTAAACTCAAAAGCTCAAAACTGCAATTGTTATTTCATCAACACCCTAAATTACCTCAGAATAGTATAAGCCAAGTAGTGAATATAAGAAAAACCATGATATTGTTTTCATAGTAAGTCATATAAGTCATTGATACAGCATATAGGCTCCGACTGATCATTTTTGAGGCCAATACCGATATTAAGGGATCAAATAAATTACAATTTTGACATATTTTTTCCGCAATGATCCCTCAAAATGTTGTTATCAAACACTTGTGACAAATATATGTAATGGAAGCATGCTGTTTTACAGTTTAACAATGTACTTTATTACTGTACATAAAATTCCATCCCAGCACTGAAACTGGAAATGTAATATTTGAAAACACAGAAGAAAAAAAAAAACATGCACATATATGTTAAACTCAAATATATGCTACATATATAACTTAAAACATATAAAATTGGTGCAGGCCAGACAACATATAAACTGTGATAGGCCAAAATCGTCCGATAATATCAGCTGAATGATATATCATATATGGTGCATTGTGTTGATGTTTACAGGCTTGGTCAGATGCTAACATTTCTACAGCTTGCATTGTGAATTTAGCACTGACTTAATCAACATAAGTCTCAGGAAAAAATCACTGTCTGTGCCCTGGATGGTTCAACAATAGAAATTCAGGCAGCACAAGGTAATGAGTGAGTGTGACAGTGTAAATAGTTTTTTTTTTGTTTTTTTATGTAGTGCTGACTAATTTATGTCAGAGGACCACATCTGATTTCTGTGCAACGTCAAAGTTTTTGTGGTTCCAAAAGAAACTGATGACAGAAATATACAACAAATACACTTTCAGTAGACACTCTTTCAACATTTAGACTGGATTTAAATAAAAGCTTAATTCAAGAAAGTAGCCATCTCTGGACTGCGGTAAAGACTAAAGGGATTCCTTCAAGTATCTGTCATCCACCAAAACCTTAAACTGTATAAAAACCTTTCCATGTGTTGATTAGATCTCGAGAGGCATCTGAGAGCAGCAGGACAGATTCAGTAATGCTCCATCAGCAGTCTCTAATTTAAAAAGTTTTACGTCGCCAAAACACTGTGTGGTTATACTTGATTATCCTTTGTGGTTACCTTGATTAAATCATGCATAACCTGCACCAGAACCTTGCAAAATCTGCACTTAAACATGTGCCACTTATGATTAGGTATTATGAGATTTTTTGCAATGTGACGTTATCCAGCAATAGTATAAAAAGACCAAGAATATGTTGAAATGAAACTGTTTTCTTCACTTTTTACCACTCACATGATATGTATTTTATAGTATTAGTGGCTGAAACAAAAAGCGAGCTAGCTGACTTGTTGAAGCTGATCTGGAGAACGAATCCAATGAGTTGTTTGGGATTAATTTGACCTCACCTGGAAAGTTGAACTGGAGATTGCAGCAGGGGGAAGTGACCAAAAAAAAAAACTGCAATCAAGACAAACGGTTCTCTGGCACTGTACCAGTTTATACAGGAAGTCCCAGTAATACTCGTCGGATTAGATCCTGTTTTGATAAAAATGTTGTCAGACAAATCTATCCAGCTTTCAGCCAGTCTCTGTAAATGATCTGTATAATAGGGTAGCTAATTAACATGATATAGAGGCTATTGGTGATAATCATGACAGTTTTTATTCAGTAACATCCATATTAACCACTTATTTTGCAAAGAGGTTTAGGATAAATTTTCATGTAAGCAACATATCGTGTTGCAGACCATAAACCCGCCGTCACTGGACCTGTTCACCTCAGACTCATTTACATCTGTAATATGCGAAGGCCACAGAATTTATTCGGCCAACATTTATTCTTTATTCTTCATTTGTACAGACTAATAAAGTCAAAATCTTTACAGGTAAACATAAAACAGAGACTCTATAAAAAGTGGAGCTGCAGCGATTTAATTGATTTGTCAGTCATCAGAAAATTAATTTCCAAGCAAGTAAAAGACAAAATGCTGGCTGTTGGTTGTGATAAACAAAACATTTTTATGTTGCATTTTGGGCTTTTGGGAAACAGTGATCGACATTTTGTAGACTCATTTATTATTGATTAATCAAGAAAATAATCGACAGATGAATCGATAATGGAAATAGTTGTTAGTTGCATCCCTAATAGGATGTCATGTTGTTGATCAAACTGAGTCAATCAGCTCTTAGATCGGGGGACATCCAGGGTCCCTCTTCATGCACTAGGGTCTTGCAGTCGATGAAGAGTGACTGATGTGTTTTCCTCTGAAGACTGCAGCTGCCTTCATCTTGTGAAATTGTCGTTACTTAAATTTTCATGAGAAAGGGGAGATCTAGTCAGACATTGCGCGATCAGTTCTGTACAAGCCTGGCTCATCTTAAAGAGGTCTGTAAATTAGAGAGCTAGTTAACGACTTCAGCTAAGTAGTAGATTAAAGCAGCTTTATAATCCACTATCATGTCTTGGGGTCTTCTGTTAGCCTGCTAGACCTTCTGCTCATGTTGCAAGGATGAAAAAAGACCATCTATAGACGTGTGAGTGTGTGAGTGGGTGACACAGAGATACAAAAAAAAACAGAGAAAAGACTAATCATTTCTTTCTTTTGACTCTCTTCTTCACAATTGGGCTATTTTTAAGCTGATTTACCACTATATAGAGGATGTGTCAGTGACTGAAAGCTAGCTAGCATGTCTACAGCTATTACTGCTATGCCTCACTGCATACACACACAGGCTTTTTATAACAACACTAATATTCCTTAAACTGACTTTATTAATACCTGTTCCTCTGCTGTAGTTTGTGCCATTGATTGGTCACCACCCAGGTTGAGCAATTAAGCAAGCTCATATCTGCCTACTTCAATTTTCAAATTGCAGGAGGTACAGTATTTGTTAAAAGAGAAATGTGTGTAAAAATACTTTTTTTTTTTCAAATTAAATATTGCTGTGCTGCAGAGATGTCCTGGCCCACACATCATATTCTACAGACTTAAGGAAACATCTTTGCTTGTTTCAGATACTGCAGAAATCACACCATAATCCATTTTAATGCCTTTTAATGAATCAATGAAAATGAGAATAATGATGTAAAAAAATATCATTCACTTTTAATATTGCAAACCATATCAAAGTCACAGTATCAGTCAAAATAATTGTAATACGATTTTTTCATAATGGTTCGGCCCTTATTTACCTATGTCATATTTAACTTCTTTAGTTTTTATCTTATCACAACAGTAGATTGACTGTGCTTAGAGTGAACGTGCATGAGCGAGAGCCAACATGTGACATCCTCTCCACTGTGGCAAAAACATGCAGCGTGCAACTGATAAAAACTGTGTTGACACTGCAAGTTCATGAAATGTGTTACCAGAGATGTCCATGGCAAATATATAGTCTTATTCTAGTGAAATTCAATCCTCCTATTCATGACTGATAAATCAAACATCCTCAGGTCTGTGTCATCGTTAAACAGCTCCAAGGGAAAACGTTTCATGACTTCCTCCATGTAGGCTTTAAAGACTGGTGGATAAAAGATGTCTTAATAGACTTTCAAAACGTGTTTGATGACTAGAAGCTGATGCTGTACCACACCTCGATTTAACAAGTAACCAGATGTGTGATAAATATTTCTTGGTTCCTGTGTTGGTTGTTTTTTCTCTGCACCCAAGCAAGCTGCAAACCAACTGCTTACTGCTGCTGACGTTAAGAGCGTGTTCCACTTTTCAGCAGAAACAATTAGTTTAGGCCACATTCTGTGCTGGCCTCCTTCCCCTGCATGCATCTCACAAAACAGCCTGAAATGTCAGGCGATGAATGAAAATCTTTGTCCCTTCTACACATTAAGACAGCCAAACACAAGATTTCATCAGAGTTGCAGACGATACTAAGTGTGTGTGTGTGTGTGTGTGTGTGTGTGTGTGTGTGTGTGTGTGTGTGTGTGTGTGTGTGTGTGTGTGTGTGTGTGTGTGTGTGTGTGTGTGTGTGTGTGTGTGTGTGTGTGTGTGTGTGTGTGTGTGTGTGTGTGTGTGTGTGTGTGTGTGTGTGTGTGTGTGTGTACTGGATGAGAAGAGTAGAGCAGCTGCACTTCATTGTACAGCTGTTGTGTGAAAATACCAAGTGGTGGTCATTTGTTTGCCTCTCATATCTGCTCATCAACTTTAAGACCTGATCAAGTAATGTGTACTCAAACTCAGCCTCCTTCCATTCCTCTGCTCCCACAGTTGCCCTGGTGTGTGTGTTTATCCACCTTTTAATCCAGTCTTTCTCCTGTAAAGACACTGTCTGTCTGGCTCTCAGTGTTTACTGTCTAACCTCTAAGATAAGTAATTGCATTGCATCATTACAGCTTTTGCTCAGGTACTCTCCTAACTATTGTTTAGATGTGATATTTCACTGGTCGACAACATATCAGAGTTTCTGACAAAGAGGTGATGATACAGGTGTACATCTGAAGTGTTTGTGTACGCTCAGTAGGAAAGCTGCCACTTACAGCCTGTCCGCTGTTTAGGTTGGTCTGTCATGCAAGCAGGTGGTGAAGCACAGCGACAAACAGCCTGCTGCCGCTGATATCCTGAGCATTGTAGTGAGTGTCCCTCTGAGCCACGACTGGCCTCATTGCAGAAGGGAAAGTGAAGACCTCAGAACTTGCCAAAACTTTGGTTTCGCCCAGTTCTGTAGTATTATGTAACTTGGCTTACGCAACAACTTAACATTTCTGTTTTACACACAGAATAAGGAAATGAAAGGCAATGCCCCGATGCATCAGTCCTCTAAAAAGAGATTAACATCTCACCACTGCTGCTAATCTGAGCAGCCAGGCTTTGCAAGACCAGCTGTACACTGAAAAATATCCAAATGCTGTTGAATATCACTTTGCATCCAAAACTAGGAGGTTAACAGATGTTTGAAAGGTCATTTGCTTATGAAACCAAGAACCCTGATGGACGTTACAGGGGGCCCAAAAACAGATCAGTTATGATTCTCCCAGTACAGTTGTGCGATGCCTGTGAGTGTGCAGCCCAGTGGGAACAGTCGCAGGTGCACAATATTGACTCAAAGGCTCTGTATAGGATGTGAGATTACAGAAGGGGATTTGTGGGCAAATGTGGAAGGACACGGTTTCTTTCGGCAGTTTGTGAAACTCTAAGAAAACATCTCAACAACACCTTCAGTTTGTGGGGTTGTTTTGGCCACGGTTTCCATCTGGCCAATTAAAACATGTTTAGTATTTTTCCATGTCAAGTTTTAAGATTTCACTTCCACACTCAAGGAGAAAGTGTTGTAAAATGACTGTTTGCCCTTGCACTGTTCGTTTTTTATGGCATTAGTCTTGTAGGGAAATGGGAGCTGTGTCAAGAGAAACGCCCAGAGTGACTCGGTGATGGTTGTATTTCCTTTCCATGTGCCACACTCTTGGCTAACCTACCAGGTCTGGTGTGTTTCACATCTGGCTAAAGAGCGCTTTGCCCGCCCCCCCTCATCAGAAGTGGCTAAATGCTGAAAAGACTTCGTTAGTAATTATAGATAGGTAATCTGCATTATATGGAGGGGCTGTTTGCACCCCCCATCCCCCCTCCCAGGGGACATCTTAAGGGGGATTAGTCAGGGATGTTGATCAATACCATTGTGGTTCAGCAGGAGAATGAGGTCTATCTCAGCTGCTCTGCTTTGTTTTTAGGCTCCTGTGGTAAAGATGACAGGTTTAGAGGTTAGGTTGTAATCTCCAGATTGTTTGTTGGTTGTAGTTTGTATATGTAAGGTAAAAAAAAAAGAAGATGTTGTTAAAACAAGTTGATAAAAAGTTCTCCCAGCCCCCTTAACTCACACTTCATGAGTACCAGTTGAATATCATTTGAAAGAAGAGTTTATTTCAGAGTTTGAGATTTTGCTGAGTTCATGTGGTCTTCTTGGGTTCGGTGGGCAGTCATAGCTCTCAACTGGCTCACTGTACGTCTTCCTCGTTCCTCTGTGCCAAAAACCAGATGAAGCCCAGAGCTCGGTTATCAAACACAGCGTTTTTAAAATTCCATAGTGGGTGAGTGGAGCACACGTCACCCACCGCATTGTTAATTCTGGCATAAGCCATGTCATGAGGCCGGGTCATGTAGCCGCTGTTGTGGTTATGAGTTCAGTTGTTTGCACTGGATTGGCTGCAGCTTTTTATTTGACTTCACTTAGTCTCAGTTTTCTCTGACTGTCAGTGTATCGTCTCTTTGTCACATGTACTGTCACTTCTGCCATCCAAGTGTTCCCATGTCTGCTCATGTCCCCCATATCTGTGAGTAGGAGTACAGGGTTTTGGAAAGAGTGGTGTCCGGTGGCCATATGGTCTGTCAGCCCACTATTCATCTGTGCAGAAGAAAGTTGAAGCAGTTTCTTTAAAAAAAACAAGCCATGCTTACAGGGTGTGCTAGTTGGTAACGCACGTGCACAGGCTCATGCTTGTTTTGTTTACCTGCCATCACGTTTCAACCCTGTGCTTGCACAACTGGCCGGCCCCTAGTTATCTAGCCAGTCAGCCTCCTCCTAGTTTGTTCTTCATCTGTCATTGTAAGGTATTGATCTGAAGTCCATTTATTCCTAAAAGCAGTCCTTGATGGCAGTTATCACTCAGGCAACCCATCATTGCATCGACTGCACTGGTGTAACAGACCGGAAACAGAAAATGGGCTTCTCTTTCTACAATGCATTTACATTTGACACACAGTTGCTCATCTTCTGCCATATTTCTTACTATATTACTTCTCTTTAGTCCAGGTGTCTGTGAGCATAAGCAGTCTCTCAGTGATTAGTGACTGATGTTATTATTCACAGCTTGGATGCAGGAGCACACATTTACACCTAACCTCTTTGGCTTTAACTGGAAGCATGCATGCTCACACATGCCTGCGTGCTAATGTCTGAGTTTAATGTTCTCACCTTGATTTTATGTGCATAATGAATACGTTTGTCTGCTATTTTGAGTCGGGATGTGGTTGTTTATGTCACCTTGTTCTTGTGTTCCTGTAGGGGTTTTCCAGCACAGTTTCTCTTCCTGAAAGCCTGCTCTTTGTGTCCACCCTGGACGGAAACCTGCATGCTGTTAGCAAGAAATCAGGCTCGATCAAATGGACTCTGAAAGAAGGTAAGAGGAGGCGATCAGAGTCGAGTGTGACTCATTGTCGAGTTGTTGTTTGCCTGCTCTCAAGGCCCAGTAGCATTTGTTTGAAAAGAAAACACAGTGCTTTTATATGCTGCCACAGAGAAAACAACAATATCCCATTGCTTTTTAAAAAAAAACCACAATGAGGTTCTTTTGACATGTTCAGTCTTACGTTGTGTCACGGAGAGCATGTTAGAACACAACAATAAAAGTGAGGAGTGATTTTTAAAGAATTTAACAAAGTGGAAGCTGCAGGTGAAAGTTTCCACTCTTCTAATTTTAACTCCTCTAATATAAACTGAATTACAGTGAATGATTTCAAGTGATTGCTACTTGTTACCATATCATGTCACTGCCACTGCTACTGGAGTTTTATGATTATCCAAACTTGAGATCATTTTTATTTGAAGGCACCCTCTGTGATCCAGATGATGCAAAATTTAAGACACAGAATTTGAATTTGCCATCATCAAGTAAATCTGTAAGTCATTCATATTTTCTAATGCATCAGTAATGCTTGTAAACAAAAGGCATATACTGTTTTTGCCTTTTAATTGGTATTACTGAGTTATAAGAAATGGTTTCTGAGATTACTGTAAATCTTATGTTCAGGCCGTGCTCCAGTAAATGCTGTTAGATGTTCTGTTAGGCATGGAAACTGGCTAATTATTAACTGAAAGAGGGGCAAATATAGCCTGTAATCAAGGTCAGAGTGGGCAAGGGTAACTAACTTTGCTGTAGTATCACCTGCACACACACATGTTCTGAGGCTCGCATGTTAATGTAGGCACTGTACACTTATATAGTATAGTATATATACGGTTATAGGAGATACGATCGACTGAAGGCTTATTGGAAATAGTGTGCTGAAAATGTCAGCTTTGGATATTTGTTTTGTGTATTTTTATCTTTTATATAATAAGATGCATAATAGAAGATTTTTCCTGTTATAACTGTCTTTTATAGAATTACTCCTACTATGTGAGAAGAAAATTTCAATAAAATGTAATTGGCTGAAGTTGCCCAGAACCCTAAAATAATGTCTCGTTTTTCAGGAAAATTAGATTTTGAGAAACAGTAAAACTAAAGTGGTGTGAGCCTGTGAGCTGGATAGATCCACCTAATGACCAAAACATTCATAGTCGGAGGCAGAGGCCGCTTCCTCCGCATCATCTGTTTTTCTGGAAGAACTGTTGAATATAAATTTGAGCAGTTCTCCACCAGGCTTTGTACACACCTGTTGTTGTGCTCCAGTCAGGCAACCATACACCTACATAATGAGGGGGGAAGCAGAAATCCCAGTGCCAAACAAACCCAGCCCGCATGTGTGTCCTCTCACTGTTTGCTTGTCACTCCTTGTTGGCTTTGCGTACATGTATTTCTATTTCAGCCAATCAGGGTTAATGTCCCTCTGTGCAACATTGAAAACTATTGTTTTCTCACCACCTTCTGCAATTACACTTAATGAATACGGATGAGTCTTGAGCACAACAGTCATTGACCACCTTCAGGTAATCCTATGCCACCGCCCCCCACCTGCTATTGTTGACCCCTCCAGGCACCTCTACTGAGATCAGCACCATCTGGTCCACACCCTCTATGTTCACACTGTTAGGAGGTGTGTGTTTTTGTAGTAGCAACAGTTTGGGCTTCATGCGTTTGCTCTTGCCCTAAATAACCATTGTTGTGTTTTAATCTACTATTAATGCTGACTGTGTTTCAAATACTTTTGTTTGTATTCATATTGTTGAATGGTCAGCTATTCATGCCATGAGGTATGAAAATCGACTTGCAGAGATTCTAAATGTGAAAAAAGTCTGCACTTTCTTAGCCTTAAACACAACTGTAGATCACTTATGATGTAATATAATTTTAAAAAAAGTAGACTAATGTCCTCTCGGAAATGGTAGGCAGTATTGTTAATGTATGGAATTAGCAGTAAAGTGGTTTTAACTCGCTTCACTTGATATGGTCTTCTGATATGTGTTACTAGGAGGCATTTCACTGTTTGAGGCTCCTCAGTCTCTTCTCAGCAGCAAGTTAAAATGTTCAAGTGCTTTATTTTAAGAAGAGACATATGACATTTCTGAGATATAAAAAAACAACAAAAAAATTCCATAGTAGTTACTTGTCTGGCTCATTCATCAAGTCAAATATGACTGTTTGCTCTTCATGTTTGCCTCAGGGGAATCAGTTTTCATTTGAACTTTGTGTTCTGTGCGGTTGAATGTCATCAATGTTCATTTTCTTGCTCAACAACTACTGGCCACGGTTTCCATTGTTGGTTAATATTCTTGTCAGTTCTGACTTGCATCTTGTCTCCTGTTTTCTCTTCACAGATCCTGTTCTTCAGGTCCCTACGCATGTGGCAGAGTATGTTTCTTTGAGCTTTTTTTATCCTGCACGTGTGCATGTATATATTTTGTATTACACGTCTGTAACAAAAGATGCTGAATACAAATGGTTAGAAAAAAGGTCATCTTATCTGTTACTCAAACGTATTGCTTGTGCAATTGCTCACATTATCTCTAACTTGTTATTAATGTGATGCTGTATCTTCTTTACTCTGTCCTGCAGGCCGGCCTTTCTGCCAGACCCCAATGATGGCAGCCTGTATTCTCTGGGAGGAAAGAACAATGAAGGCCTCACAGTAAGAGGAAATAACTTTATCACAAATCATAATCTCTCCTCTTTTATGAGAACATGCTATTTAGTTCCCTCTTCTATAGAAAAATGTATTATCTCACAACATATGTGCCTATAAGTCATGCTGAAAGTTATACACCCACATTCTGCAAGATGTTCCCCATATATTGTCCTAAGTCATGCCGGATGTTACGGTTATCTGATTTGAATTCATGTGCACAAACAGAAATTACCGTTCACTATCCCTGAGTTGGTCCATGCTTCTCCCTGCCGCAGTTCTGATGGAATACTTTACATGGGTAAGACAGATTTTCCACAAGAAATTAAGTGTGTCTTTTGATTAAATGCATGATTGCTACATTCTCCCTGTGTATCGACTGCTATAATGTGAGTGCAGTCCATGTCCCCATGTGTCTCCTCACCTCAATAAACTGGTGTTATCTGGCTTTAACAGAATGCATAACAGTACCTTTTCTATTTCACTCAACCTGCGGCCGCAGCTCGCACTCGTTTGAATTTACAACAGTTAACAGAAAGGTAATCTACCATAGTGACTCTGTCATTGTTTGAAGGGAAGCGGGTGACATTTGCCTCGCCGTAGTCATTATCAGTGTAGCTTTTGTTTTCATTCAACTGAAGCTGCCGCCAGCACGAAGTGGAGATACGCAGGTTTAAAAAGGCTACAGCCTCAAATTCTCCCCTTTTTAAAAAAATAAGTCCAAGTATGAGAGTTCTCAGACCAAATCATCCTCAGCTGGTTTCTCTGAATCATAACCACTGTTGCCTGATTCATGTTTTTATATTCATCTATAATAGCTGTGATGACTACTCCCTGCTGACAAAACAGATGAAATGTTAGTACAAAGAGACAATAGGTTGTTCATTTAGAATGGTAACACCCATCACCATGAAGGTATAATGGCTTATTTTGCTTTTCTGCTGTGAAACCCCTGATTCAGAGGAAAAATTAACACAAAAATACCCTTCAACAAGACAAACCTCAAAAAGAGAAACCCTCTTTCTGGGTGACATGCAATGAGTGTCACATGTAGAGATGAGACAGAAGTACCAGTAGTAGATAACAATACTTAGACACTCAATATTGTAAAGTAAAGACCATACTATAAAGTAAATATTAAGTGTAACAAATGGGAGTTTATAAATGTATAACAATGATAAACAGAAGTACATGTACAAAAACAATATAAACAGTATAATTGTGGCAGAGGTTAATCATTTTGTCTGTGTGTTTGTGTAGGTAAGAAGCAGGATTTGTGGTATGTGGTGGACCTGTTGACTGGTGAGAAACAGCAGACGTTGACTTCCTCCTTTGCTGAAATGCTGTGTCCCTCTTCATCTCTGCTCTATTTGGGACGCACAGGTAAAAAACAAACAACAACCCCACAACACAAGTTCAGCTCTCACAACTGACATCAATTACTCACCTAGCCAGCCTTATCTAGGTCAGATTATCTGTTAGCATTGCAGCCCATCCCATTCAATTGTTAATCACATCTGGTTAATCAGTAGGCCTATTTGCCTTTGGTGCTCTAAATCCAAACTGTTGGCAAACCCTTATTTTCCTTCTGTTGATCCTTACGGATGTCTCCACCCACCTTAACAAGACCACCAGCAGCTTTAAGGTCTGGAGAAGCAGTTGTAATTGTGGACAGTGGCCTAGAGAATGAATCTTGCTATTATTATTTAACTTGGTGTCAAGTCAAAACTCACTTTGTAACCCAACAGCCTATATGCAGGATTTAGTTTCACTTGTCCATTCTCCTGCCACCTTTTGCATTTACACCCAGAAATGGATACTTTGCACAGTTTCAGTGCCTCAAGCCTGGTTACATAAGGCAAGCAATGGAAATATGTTGTTCCTGTGTGGATAAGTTCTCATTGTTCATCTTCTTGTTAGAGTACACCATCACTATGTATGACACCAAAAGCAGAGAGCTGCGCTGGAATGCCACCTATTCTGACTACGCCTCCACCCTTCCTGATGATGACACCAAATACAGTAAGACCCTGAGACACACTGGCTCTATTGTCACTTCAATTTCTGACAGACAATTCCAATCACTTAATCTGCTCTTTGTCCCTTCCCCACAGAGATGGCTCACTTTGTGTCCAATGGTGACGGCCTCGTGGTGACTGTGGACAGTGAATCCGGAGACGTTCAGTGGGTGCAGAACTATAACTCTCCGGTGGTGGCCATGTATATCTGGCAGCGCGAGGGCCTCCGTAAAGTTCTCCATACTAACGTGGCAGTGGAAACTCTACGTTACCTCACTTTCATGTCTGGAGAGGTTGGCCGTATCACCCAGTGGAAGTACCCATTTCCCCAAGAGAAGAAGCCCAAGAATAAGTTCATGTAAGTAGATCAACATCAGCTAAATGATTTAAAAATGATTCATCTGTATTCTGTCATACTTTTGAATACCATCCAGAGAACAAATATTAGTCAAACACTCTTGAACATGTCAGAACCTTTACTACCTATTAATCATAGGTTTTTAAATTACTAAAGGGTGAAATCAAAATGTACTTTTATTTATGTAAGATTGCTTCATGTTGTGGAGTTGGGTTGGGACATGTAATATCTAACAGACGGGCCTTGTTTCACCACTGGTTTCACACTGCGACACTGTTTTATTTTTATATGTTGTGTTTGCACCTGCTCTCGCTGGAATGAACAAGTAGGACTTTCAGTGGTTGATCCACTGTAAAAGTTTCAACTATTTAGGGAGGTAATGGAGAACTCTTGCTGTCACACTTCTGTGTAGCCTAAAACAGAGATGGAGTAATGTGTTTTCACAAGTGAGGGAGCACTTACTTGACTGTGCTTTTTGTTTTTTTAGGGCCACATTGTATGTGGGTAAATACTCCACCAGTCTGTATGCTTCTCCTTCTCTTGTGCACGATGGAGTCACTGTGGTGGTGAGTGACAGTTACACGTATATCTTCATTTAAGCAAAACACTAATCCTTATCACCAAGACATTAACATAATACATGTATGTTTAAAATATTTGCAAGTTTTGTATTTACTTAGACATTTATCACCATGTTACATGAGTATTCACTTTTGATTAATAGTTTCTTAGCGTGTGTGAGTGAGTGAGTGAGTGAGTGAGTGAGTGAGTGAGTGAGTGAGTGAGTGAGTGAGTGAGTGAGTGAGTGAGTGAGTGAGTGAGTGAGTGAGTGAGTGAGTGAGTGAGTGAGTGAGTGAGTGAGTGAGTGAGTGAGTGAGTGAGTGAGTGAGTGAGTGAGTGAGTGAGTGCAATATGTTCTTTCCAGTGTCCTAGCCAGCCACAGCTCAAATGGAATAATGTTTTTAGAGTACACTTGAGTTTTTTCCTGTGAGGCATCTGACAGGAAATGTAACTGAATTCCTTAAATATTTTGTGTGTGTGTGTACACACAGCCTCGTGGCAGCACCTTCCCCATGCTGGAGGGTCCCAACAGCCAGGAGACTGAAGAAGACAAGGAGTGTGTCATCACACCTAGCACCAGTGTCAAGTTCAACGCTGCACTCCGGGAGCGAAACCGTATCAACTTCATGAGGAACTACCTGCTCCTCATAGGTACTTCATTAGTTCATAAACATTAATATTACGTCTACATTATTTACTCTGAATAAGGAGACCTTACATACTAAAGTGAGGGAAAAACTCCAGGGGCAGCACTAAAAAATAGGGAAGAAGTTTTATTTTCACCAACTATTCACACATTAGGGTCTGACATCAGGAAAGAACTCTGTGACATATTTAATGTGTGTTGAAAGGTTTCACTGTCATTACTGTTTACTGCAATCAGTCCAGGGCTGAAATGATCCACTGCACTTTGAGTGACTGGGACTGCCCTCTGCTGGCTGATAAAATAAGTCAGA
The DNA here is from genome assembly GCF_963691925.1 of Scomber scombrus. Classification (NCBI taxonomy): domain Eukaryota; kingdom Metazoa; phylum Chordata; class Actinopteri; order Scombriformes; family Scombridae; genus Scomber; species Scomber scombrus. Next base: position 15,172,521 of record NC_084987.1, read on the forward strand.
AGTATGACAAATGTAGTCTTTACGTTGAATTTAAACACAAATCAAGTAAATACTCCAAGTGTGCTGACTGAAAGTAGGGTTTGATTTAGATGAGTATCTATGATTTCGCTGCTGCTGATTAATGAGTTTATTCTTTCAGGCCATCATGAGACACCTCCTGAAGCTCACACCAAGATGCTGGAGAAGTTCCCAGACAGCTTTCCTCGCAATCAAGGCAACGTCATCCCACCTACCACCGACAAGAAAGTAGAGGAGGTGTGTGTGTGTGTGTGTGTGTGTGTGTGTGTGTGTGTGTGTGTGTGTGTGTGTGTGTGTGTGTGTGTGTGTGTGTGTGTGTGTGTGTGTGTGTGTGTGTGTGTGTGTGTGTGTGTGTGTGTGTGTGTGTGTGTGTGTGTGTGTGTGTGTGTGTGTGTGTTCAGATACACCCTAGCATCTGTGCAGATTTTCTCACACTGCCCTCACTTAATTTACCTCCCTCTGTTCCCTTCATGTTGCAGAAGGTGAACGATAGTGGTATGGATGATGGCCCCCCTTCTCCTCTGCCTGAAACATCAATCCAAGAGCCTGGGGCCAGTGGTCGCACAATGCGGCTGGAGGCCCCTGTGGATTCTATGCTAAAAGACATGGCCACCATCATCTTCTCCACTTTCCTTCTGGCTGGCTGGGTGGCCTTTGTTATTACCTACCCCAAGGCAAGTCAAACATCACCAGATAGTGAACTTTTGAGTACCAACGTGAACAGATAACATTTTTTATGCGATATTGTTATTTCTTAAATTTAGTTATTTTTAAACATAATGTTCTCTGTTACTACAGAGTGTACACAAGCAGCAGCAGCTGCAGCACTTGGAGTTCCAGAAACAGATGGAGGAGAGGTTGGAGCTGCTCCAGAGGCAGCAGCCGTTCTCGCCTGCAGATGTGGGTCTGGGCTTGGCCCCAGACAGTGACTACCTTGAGGTGGCACACACTCGCTCCGAATGCTCAGACCACAGCAGCCCCAATGTTACCCCACGTGCTTCAAACCATTCCAATCTGTCTGTGTCTGAGCTGGGCAGCTCTGCCAATGAACATGAAGATGGAGGTAAAGATGGACAAATTAAGATAACATGCAGACTCTTTCTTTGTGCTTATTCAGCACTTATATTTTAGCACTTCAGTTATAACTCAGTTTTCAATGAAATTCTATATTTGTATTTAGAAGAGGACTCCAATATTGTCAGAGTGGGCAACATAAATTTCCACCCCAAACAGGTCTTGGGTCATGGTGCTGAGGGCACTATTGTGTACAAGTAAGTCAATCACTATACATAATTTAATAAATGATCATTTAATTAGTAGAAAATTGAAGAACACAATGTTGCATTTCCATTGTTCCTCCACAAGGGGTCAGTTTGACAACCGTGCTGTGGCAGTGAAGAGAATTCTCCCAGAGTGCTTCAGCTTTGCAGACCGGGAAGTTCAGCTGCTGAGGGAGTCAGACGAGCATCCAAATGTCATCCGGTACTTCTGCACTGAGAGGGACCGTCAGTTCCAGTACATTGCCATTGAGCTGTGTGCTGCCTCACTTCAAGAGGTATTGGATGGCCCAAAAACCCTTATTTCTTACCTGAGTGTATAGAGACATAGTTATTACTTTATTCTTAGACACTTAAAACCTTAGTTCCATATCTGTTTTTCTTTTAGTATTTCTTTTCTAATTAGCAAAACTTGTATTTTGCTCATTTTAATTGATGTTTCCACAATGATTACTTTTTGTGTAGTCAGCATGCTGTTGCATTGTGGGTTTAATTTGTACTGTGTGATTTTGTGAAGTGTAGGAAAATGGGCAGGATTCCTTCATGTCATGCATCATTATTTATAGAGCTCAAAAAAAGGAAAACGGCTTCAACCAATGTGAAAATGAGACAGTCTATTTTAATCAGTGTACTGCACTAACTGATGTCTTCCATCTCTAGTATGTGGAGAAACAGGATTTTTACCGTCATGGACTAGAGCCAGTTATGCTGCTTCAGCAGACCATGTCAGGACTGGCCCATCTGCACTCTCTCAACATAGGTATCTATCACTGAATATGAAACCACTTTCTCTTTCTCATAACCCAAAAATATTTTCACCCCAAAAGCAATTTACAGCTCGTTTTTTGCCTCACCTTCATCCTCTCCCTCCAGTCCACAGAGACCTGAAGCCCCACAACATCCTGGTGTCCATGCCCAACGCCCATGGTCGGGTGCGGGCAATGATCTCTGACTTTGGCCTGTGTAAGAAGTTAGCAGTGGGCCGCCACAGTTTCAGCAGAAGATCTGGGGTGCCAGGCACTGAGGGCTGGATTGCACCCGAGGTTCTCAGTGAGGACTGCAAAGACAACCCGGTGAGTTGGAAGGACAGTAGCAGCTCTCTCATGGTGGTTAGAAGTATTGTTGGTTGTCGAAGTTTATTAAGGCAATAAATTTAAGAGATTAAACATTAAAATAACATAATGAGATTAAAAGTTTAAGGATTGTTCACAAAACTCATGGTGAAACCTCACAATAACTGGGATAATTTTACAAAAAAAAAAAAACATTAGTCCTTTTATGGGGCTCATAATATCTGATGAATTGGTAAATGTAAGCTTGTAGTAGCTATTTGTCTGATAGCAACCTTGTAACCACAACCTAATTTACTAATAAACAACACTTGTGTGTATATATAACTTGATCCTTTGTATCATTGGTGGTGTTAAATGTTCTGTTTCTATATATGCTTCACTTTGACCTCTGTCCTTTTTACTCATCGTGTCCCTTTCAGACCTGTGCTGTTGATATCTTCTCTGCCGGTTGTGTGTTCTACTACGTGGTGTCTCAGGGTAGCCACCCTTTTGGTAAATCTCTGCAGAGGCAAGCGAACATCCTACTGGGCACATACAGCCTCGACTATCTGCAAACTGACAAACATGGTGAGGACTAAACTTGTGGTTTTGTCTCAGACGACTAACAAAGTACAACAATAGAGATAAAGCTGCTGTTTATGTAGATTATTAAGTGCAGTAGAAAGGGTTTGATACAGTTGTGCATTTATGAACAGTGTAATGAGCAGCATGTTTGTATCATTGATTCTACCAGGGGACATAGTAGCCAGAGATCTAATAGAGCAGATGTTAAGCATGGAGCCCCACAGAAGGCCTTCAGCAGAGAGCGTTCTCAAACACCCTTTCTTCTGGAGTCTGGAGAAGGAGCTGCAGTTCTTTCAGGTTAGTAATTTTTCACTCATATGAAAATGCCCTTCTTTTGTAACAAAGTGCTTTTAAATGTATTGTAAAAATGATATATGTTGGTTTTACTGAAATGTACATGTGTGTCCTCTTTGGTTGACACATAACCTACAGACAAATTAAAGCTTTCTGGTGCAATCCATTTGTAGCCATGACTAGTCATGTCCAATTATTCTACCATAGTCGACTGTGCTTGCACCTTGATTCATGTAAATGAGACTCACTAACTGTTAAAATACGTTTTTGTTTATAATAATGTTCTCAATTAAAATAAGATGATGATAAGAAAAAGTATATTTGTTGAAATTCACTCTTTTTTTTGTGGTTGTTTGCAGGATGTGAGCGACAGAATAGAAAAGGAACCGCTGGACGGACCAATAGTGAGACAGCTGGAGAGAGGGGGGAGGGCTGTTGTCAAGGGTGACTGGAGAGAGCATATCACTGTACCACTGCAGACAGGTATGAGACTTACTAAAGTGTAAACATTATGTTAAATATAAGCTCCTGGAGCCACGTTTTGTGAAATGGTGCTTATTTATTGCGCTGCTTCAAAGTGAGGATTTTAGTATTTGCAATATTTCAGTTAACAGTGAGTTGGAGAAATGTTTTGCCTGACAAGTATGATGTACATTCAGAGTTGCACTGAATGCATTTCCTGTATCCTGTTATCAGAAAATACTGCAGCAGGTGACTAAGTACTGCTTCCTGTCAGCATTGCCACCCACTGTGTATCATAACCTCAAACTCCATGCAATTTTCTTGAACTGGTTTTCTTTGGACTCTGCATTTACTTCTACTGACCAATAACAAAAATGGCACATACATACATATTCTGATATCACCAGAAAGGCAAAAAGAAACTTCTTTGTGAAGAAAATGCAGACTGATAAATGTGAGATTATTATGTGTCTAAGTTATGTGTATATATATGTGTATATTACAACAGCATAATACAAAAGTACATTCTAACAGCTATATATTTGTGAAAAAATGCTAAATTATTTTCCATATATACAGTATGTGTATATTTAACCTTTTTTCAATCGTTTTAAGTGTTTCAGATACCAGACATTAAAAATCATCCACTGAACCTCTCTGTTTTACATTTTCATATTTGCACTGATCAGTCTGATTCTTCAGTTGCAGCATAAAAAGGCAGATGAATAATTTCCAATCTTCTATTTTATTTATATATATATATATATATATATATATATATATATATATATATATATATATATATATATATATATATATATATATATATATGTGTATATATATATATATATATATATATATATATATATATATATATATATATATATATATATATATATATATATATGTGTATATATATATATATATATATATATATATATATATCTGTGGTTGATGCATGCCATTTTGTCTCTGTTATTTGCAGATCTGCGGAAATTCCGCTCTTATAAGGGTGGGTCAGTCAGAGACCTCCTTCGTGCAATGAGAAACAAGGTAAGAGTGCATATTGCTGACTATGATAAACTGTGTTAAGTGAAGTTTCTACAGTCAGCCTCACGGTCTGTGCTCCCTCAACAGAAACACCATTATAGGGAGTTGCCTACTGAGGTCCAGGAGACTCTGGGCTCCATCCCTGACGACTTTGTCTCCTACTTCACGTCCCGCTTCCCCCACCTGCTGATGCACACCTACCTAGCCATGCGGACCTGTGCCCCTGAGAGGCCATTCCTGCCTTACTACTCCACTGCAGAGCAGATTGCAAAAACACAGGCTCAGTGCACACACGTTGGGCCACAAAGACAAAACGAGCCATGCGCTCAACACCTCCCAACAAGCACATCACAGTCCCAAGAATCCACACATTCATCGCAACCAGTGCAGGCATCTCCCACAACACCTGCTGAATCAGTGCCCTCTACATCACCAGATGAGCCTGTATCTTCACACTCACCACTTCAGACAGTACAGCCAGCAGAGCCAGCACCGTGCACACAGACTGACTTGCACTGTCAAAGTCTTGCCTCAGAATCACCAACAGTTCCTCTCAGACAAAGAGGATCCAGTCAGTCTGAAATACAAACACTGCCAGATCCTCCCACACTGGACAATGAACCAGTGTGAACTGCATCAGAGTCAGGTGGACCCAGCACAAACGGGGAACATTGCCTTAAAGAGTGGACACCAAGTGGGACTCAGTTGCTGTGCCCTGTGCTGGTGAGGACCAGGCCTGCAGTGCCTGGGATCCACTGCCGAGCATAGCAGCTGCACCCTGAATTAAGTGCCTTCTGCTCACCTGGGTTAAAATGTTCCCTGACAGAACCGTCCACAAGTCTGTCTCTGCCTTGATGAGGTCACATAACCAACATGGTGTTGTTGGACATTATCTTGTAGCTGGACAGAGCAAAGAGAATTTTTTATTATTATTTTATAATGGCATGTCCAAAAATAGTGTTTGTCCCAAAAATCTCTGGCCTCTATTGTGGGAAACATTGTGTCGATGTTATTGAATACCTGGGTAGTTTTTATTGTGCAATGTTGTATTTCTCAGTGAGCCTCTTCACTGCACAGATACTGTATGTATATTTTTGTATAGACTGATTCAGAATTTGGATCACTGATGATAAATCATGTAATGCGGCCAATGTGCCTTTTTTTTGTTTTTTGTTTTGTTTTAAATCTCACTGTGCTGTATGGGTACAGATCTTTAAAATTAACTATGCTAAATGTGCTTGATTCCAGTTAATGCTGCTAGACTGCTTCTCTTTTTGTCAATCAAGACTATCATGCTGACTTGTTAAGAGTGGACTGTTCCAAAGGGTAATTTTGGCCTCAAGTGATTATGTAGTCAAATATGAGTTTAGAGGTCGGGCAGCAGAACGCTCATGCATCTGAACTTTTTCTAGGGTGTCAAAGTGAAGTTAATGACTTGCACATTAAATTCTATTTTTTTTTTATACTAAGATTGTGTTTGTTCGTTGATGTTGATGCATCTCCGTATGATATATTTAACAAGGCTCAGTGCCTGAAAGAAAATGTAACACTTTTATTATTGTACATTAAACTAATATATCTTCACTTAACTGTAGCTGGTATGTACTGTATCTCTAGTCTCTGTTAGGGCAGATGCTCCAACCAGTGTTAATTGTAGCTACCGTCTATGTCTGTTATGTTATTAAATATTTTAGGAGCATTTTTAAACACAAGCAGGCCACAGCCAAAAAGGACCTAATACAGCTCTACAGAATCATAGTGTATCTAAAACCAGACTCTGAGTAAACCAATGACTATAAATGAACTAAAATTAAATTTTGCCAGAAAGTAACAGTTGAAGAAATACTCAAACTTGATGGGCAATATGTTTGCTTTAGAAACCTACCTAAACATTTCAACCAAGTACACACCTTCATGGCAATGGTATTCCTTGATGGCAGTGGTGTCTTTCAGCAGAATAATGTTCCCTGCCCCACTGTAAAAATTGTTCAAGAATGGTTTTGGGAACATGACAGAGTTCCCCAGAACTAAATCTGATCAAGCATATGTAAGATGTGCTGGAAAAGCAAGTCCAATCCAATGAGGCCTTACCTCACAATTTATACGACATGAAGGATCTGCTGCTTACGTTTTGGTGCCAGATACGAGGACACCATCGGAGGTGTTTTGGAGTCTATGCCGTAACGGTTCAAGTGCTGTTTTGATGGCACGAGGGGGACCTACACCACATTAGGTAGGTAGTTAATGTTGGAGCTGATTAGTGTGTCTGTTACTAAAAGTTATGGAGCATTGTCAGGCACAAGCAGGCTTCTGCCAAAAAAGGACGTACAGAATCATAATGTATCTGATACAAGACTCAAATGTCATTTAGTAACAAAGAAACATGTGAACATGGGAAATATGTTTGACATAAAGTGTCTAGAACTTCACATTTTGAGCAACTCTGCTATACAAAAAGAAATTTCACTGCTACTTTTTAACAAATTCATATGTGGGATTATTTCTCTCTGTGTGTTGGCTAGAATAGTGTAGTTTGTATACAGAGTACATTATGCACACGTACAAGCACAATTTTAAGACACTGGTACTTTAGTAGTTTATGAAAACTTTCATTACTCTGATATTTTTAGTGGTTTCAGTAAAGACATTTGAAGTGGTTTTAAATGCAGTATTATCAAAAATAAATAAACAAGCTCGTTGTCCCATTTTACAAAATGTTGCATTTACTGACACGTTTGCATTCGTTTATAAGAACTGATTTACGGATTCGTGTTTTAATATAATGCTGAGCCTATGTAAGTGACTAACGGTTCCTCTCTTTTAACCGCGCAAGAATGGGGGTCAATCTTTCATGGATCCACCAGAGGGGGTCATGAGTGGCATTTCACCAGAAACGAAACTAGCGGATCTGAGCAGACGCAGTGAGCGTTGACATGCTCAGTCGGTGGAGACAGTGTGCGGAGGCGACAGTCCTGATGCTTTACACGGTAACAACTTGTAGACTTGAAGGAAAAATGTGACTGCAGGATATTTTAAAAATCTGCAGTAGCAAAGGGCACAGTGGTCTCTCTTCAAGGTAAGAAGAATGATCGCCTTGTTTTTTCTTCATGTGTTTGTTTTTGGTGAAAGTTGGCAGGCCAAAGTATACCAACAAAAAGTGGAGGGGTAGTTTGACGTGACGGATGAAAAAAAATCATCATGTTTGTCTGGTCTTTGGGGATCACTGTCTCTAAACTGCGAATAACCCTATAATTCAATGTTTGTCATACTGTATTTGGGACACACATGTAAGGTTACACACTATTGTCTTGTCTACTGTCTAACTATCACTTACCCCGCCCTAAAACCTCAACCACAGTCAAACTTGCATGGTTACTATGTTGTTTGAATTTTGTGTTATTTGTCCTTTTTGAACCACAACCTCTAAAAAGCAATTTCCCTATTTTCTTTTCCCATTAATTCGTCGGCTAATTAAATGTGTTTATTTCCACAAACCCAGCTCATCACATACACATAGGGTGGGAAGGAACACATTTGAAGTGGGGGTTACTGTAGAGTTCACAAACGTGTGAGTTGGAGCTGTGTGTGTGGTGGAACTTTATACATGATGCTGTAAAATATACATTAATAATAATAATAATAATAGCAGCAACTGAGAAGGCCCGATCACCCCAAGTTGGTTGTGCTTTTTTTCTAACATGATTACGGCCCTTAACAAATCAATCATATACTAAAGGCAGTGGCCGCTGGTGAAAAATATTCTAGGTGGAGCTGTGCTTTATGAACTTTATGCACAGCTCCACTACTTCCTGAACTCAATACAGCACCTTTATTTCCTGTCCTACATTATTGGACAAACTGATTAATCCAGGTGTGTCTGACCTCACTAGTGACAACAACAATGGTCAGACACATCTGGATTAATCAGTTTGTCCAATAATGTATGATAGGAAAATAAAGGAGCTGGATTGAGTTCAGGAAGTAGTGGAGCTGTGCATATAGCTTATTAACTCAGTTTCAATAACCATCCCAAAACAATTGAACATAAACGGCTGGATACCAGTGCTCTGTGAAATAGTAATTATTTAATGCCAATATTAATACCTTGAGGCATTCTTATACAAAACATAAATACCATATTGCACAAACACAAGTTTAGAACCAAATTGGAAACAAATAACTTATTAGGCTTACACACTTTTACACACAAAGCTGTTGACTGTTACAGCAGTGCCCCCTTGTGGCAGAGACATCACAGCAGCAATGTCACCAGAAATCCCACTCTCTCACCCGCGGCCGGGGCATATCAGAATCGACGACGCTGATTGGATTAATTCCTGTTGCTATGTGCGAATCTCTTGTCAGTAATTGGCTGGCTGCTACACCGACTGGGCGATTTTTCTGTCGCCCCAGGCACTCAGCAGGGAGCTTTTTACTCCGAAAATTATGATTTATATTTTATATATGATATGTTGTTGCGAATTTAAACACACAATTTACTTAAAATAAGTGATTATTGTTCATTTTAATTTTTTAATTTTTAAAATAAAAATAAAAAACACTACGGAGGGCAGCGCCCTATCGCCCTCTATTGGCCAGCCGCCACTGACTAAAGGAATAAAAATCATGTAAAAAAAAAAAAAAAAAAAAAAAAGATAGGAGCATTTGGACCTTAAAATATAATATTACCTCGAATTGAAATCAAAACATCATTAAAATATGAACATAACCAACAAAAATTAAATGAAACTTTTTTGCTCTGAAAGACCCACCGTAGATCATTTTTTGTATAGAATCTTTAGGGGGATATAGCAGGGCAACAGTGAAATGCGTACTGTGTTGATGAACACCCATGAATACAATTGGCTCATTGAATTGAAAAAAGTATCAGCTTTCCAGTTAAACCCAGTGTATGCAATTCCATACTGCATGCACACACAAAAAACCTGCATGAAATTAGCATAAACTGGCCATGTCTGTAAAATGGGGACTTGTGGGATGCCAGTTTCTCCCTTGCCAAAATTTAGCCTAACTAGCATTTTTTAGCCCTCTTTTTTGACATGCTATCATGATGGATGCCTTAGGTCGTCTAATTTCATGTGATCGGCTTCTACTACTAACTTCACTCTAGCTTTAAAACAGCTCAGCTTTAAAATGCTGAGTTTGTAAAGTTTATTGGTACTAGAGAATTTGAACCCAGTGAGACAGACTAAGTTGCAAGGATTGTTCAGTTTACTTAGTCAATAGGCAGGGTCAAACATTTTTAAACAGGGAAAAGTAAACTATACTACACAACAAAAAATGTTATTATTTATGACAATATAATTCTTTGTAACAGAAACAAATATTTTTTCTTTCTCATCCTGATCTGATGACCTTTCAGATTTAGCTCATCAAGTTGTGAAATGTGCTAGATGATAAAAGATTAAATGTAACTGTATGTGTTCTTTTGCAGCAACAAGGTGATAATGAATAAACCCTGGAGTTGATTATGTGACAGAAGGAGAAATAAAATCATGAGTGAGTAACCTGACAGTTTTTTATGTGATGTCCTTACTTTAATTACTTACAAGATGTTGTAATAGGTCGAGTTATTTGCAGTGAAATTTCTTATGATTTTTTTATGCTTTCAAAGTTGAAATACTTAAGATATTCCTTTGTGCACAACACTTCTCCTTATCTGCTAGATGTGTAATAGGCAATTGTTAAGGGCAGTTTTATAAGATGTTAATATTAATATCTGCCAAATTTATGAATGTAAAAATGTATTGTAATATTTCAGTGTTGTGCTTACAGCTTCCATTACCCCTCATGCTTGTAGTGTGTGAAAATAACTTTGTGTTTCTCTGATTCTATTATTTATAATCAAACTTATTTGTTTTGTTTGTCTTTTCTCAATATACAGCGGATAAACTTGAGCAGTCACCCAAGAATTGGACTGAATCACAAGTAAGCACCTGGTTAAGCTCTATTGGAGTGAAGGAACAGTATATAGAGAAACTCTATGAGGAAGAAGTAGATGGACAAATCCTTCTTGCACTAAATGAGGACTTTTTGAAGACAAAGATTTGCATGAAATCGGGGCCTGCTCATTTAATTATTCAAAAAAGAGATGAGCTCATCAACTCCCAACAAAAGTCTCAGGAAAAGAAAAAGCCTACTGGCAGCAAACAAACTGAGGTGGAGCAGAAAAACGTCAAGCAGAAATCAGTTCAGTGTCAACCTACAACATGTGAAAGTCCCACAACACAGATTCCTGAAAGAGATCAAGATGCCTTAGAGGAGAGACAGAAAGCTAAAGAACAATGTGTGCTGACTTCAAAGGAAGACTGCAAACCACGACCATTTGATCAAGAAGGCATTGACTTTCTATATGTAAAGCACAGGGTCCTGCAGCCTGAATCAGGGGCTTTTAATCTGACATCTCCATGCCATGAATTTAAGTCTTTTGCTTTAGCAGCAACATTGGATCGTACAAGACTACAAGCTAAATTTGCCAAAGAGGTTCTTAAATTTGCCACTGGCTGTATGAATATCAGATCAAATGGCACAGTACACTTTGGTGTGATGGACAGCAAGGAGGATGCAGGATATGTGCATGGTGAAATAGTTGGTATCCCTGTAAATGAGAAAGACGTCTATGTAGATGCTTTGGACTACATTGAGAGGAGTTTCTCCACCGACAAAGAGCATTTACGTCAGTGTGTGCGGCCACCAAGGTTCATTGAGGTGATGGATCGAGACAGTACAGAAAAGAAGTATGTGGTAGAGGTTGACATTGTGCCTTCAATAAGTATTGTTAAGAGCAAGGTTTATGCAGTTCGTTTGCCAAACTTCAAAGAGACAACCAACAAAGTAGAGTTTGAGAAAGAATCTATTTTGCGGAGGGTGGGTTCAAAAACAGAGCCAGTGAGTGACAAAGACCAAAGTGATTTTTACCAGCGGGTCAAAGATCGGGATGCTCAAAGAGAAGAAGCAGAGAAATGCCAGTTTCTCTGGGCTCCAGAGATCTGCCAAGACCTTGGAAGAAAACTTACAATGCTGATGACTAGTGGAAAGAAATTCATGGAAAAGGATAAGTGGTTCATACTTGTCACAAACAAATTCAAACCTGACGACCTCTGCAACATTGACTGGCTGCTTAACATGAACATCTTCTGTGTGTTTGACTTTGACCCAGACTCAAAGATATCAGGTCTTTGCAGTAGATACCTTCAGCATCATGCTGCAAACATGCATTTTTTGCAGAGCTATAAGATATCCAGTGACACAAGCATCAAAGAATTCACAAGCAACTTGCATCTGTTTGAGCAAACTAGCTGGATCTTTTGTAATGGTCGTACTGACTTCCAAGGAAATGAAACTCCATGTGATGAAATGACTTGGATCAAAACAAAAATGACTCTCCTGAGGGAATCTGTGTCTTTGATCTGCAAACAAATCTTGCCTAAAGGGACATTCCAGGTCCTTTTCCTTCTTACGTCAACAGTTGAGAAACCACTCTTGCACACCTTTTATGAGTTTTTCACAGACATGGAAGGCCATGAAGACATCACCTGCATCTGTGAATCAAAGATTAACTTTCAGAAATGGCAAAGCTTTGCAGAGGGTTCATGTGGACCAGAAACCGTGAATAATTCCAGTGTTGTTGGGATGAAAATGAGTCACATTAATGCAACTCTGCAGCAAGTACAACCAATAAAAGCATCTGCAAGAAAACACTTGCCAGTCTTTGTGAAAGGGACTTGTCTTCTTGAAACACTCAAAGAGGAACAGATGTATTCTCTGGAAATTTTGACTGTTGATCATTGTGATGAAACAAGCGAAGACTTCATCAATGAGGAAAAAGAAAGCATTGAACGCCAGTTCTACCGTGGAGGGAGAGTGACATGGTTGAATTTCTGGCTTGCTGAACACAAATATGTTGGAGAGGTTATTGACAGAGATGCTTATCATGATGTTTCCAAACTTCTCGATGATGCTTTGAAATGGAATGCAGATCAGACTCCGGTCAATAGTATAAACATCTACCACCATCCTGGAAGTGGTGGAAGCACTGTGGCAAGACAAGTGCTTTGGAACAACAGGAAAGATCTAAGGTGTGCGGTTGTGAAGCCTTCATACTCAGTTGCTGTAGTTGCACAACATGCAGTTGAACTAAGAGAATATGAAGAAAAAGATCCACAGAGGTGTCTTCCTGTGCTGCTCCTCATTGAAGACTCTGACAAAGAATATCTAGGTGATCTCAGGAATGAACTAGAGGTTGCCATCAACGTCAAAAGAATCCAGTATGGAACTCTATGTTTCATTCTGCTGAGCTGCAGACGATCCCATGATCCAGAGAGAAGATGCAAGGAGTCTCCATTACAGAATGTGTCTGTCACTCACAAACTGTCTGATCAAGAGAAAAGAAAGTTTGCTGGAAAACGACAAGTGCTTGAGAAAAAATATGAGCCACAATTCATCCTGACATTTGTTTTGATGAGTGAAGGATTCACTAAGAAGTATGTTGAAGAGTTTGTGGAACATTTGCTGCAAGGCATTGACCATCATTCTGCTGTGACTCGCCTCATTCACTATGTAGCACTGCTGAACACTTATGTTCAAAACTCTTTCATCTCTCAGTCACATTGTGAAGCTTTGCTTGCCTTAACCATTCACTTGGAAAGGTTTCGGCAGCACGAGTTTGAGAGATCACTCAGTGATCAGGCTAAACTAGTCTTCTTGCACCTTAGAGATGAGATGACGCACATTGAGTCAATCAGAATCATTCACCCACTCGTTGCAGAGGAAATTCTCAAACAACTTCTGGGTAACCAAAAGACCCATAGCAGTTTGGCAATGAATTTACTCTGCGAGACTGTGCTTTTCGAGCACAGATTTGGAAGGGATGAATACCTTTCATTTTTGAGGGCACTTTTCCTTAGGCGATCCAGAATAAGCAAAGGAGACGAATATGACAGTTTTTTCTCTCCTCTGATTGAACATGTGTGTGAAAATGAGAAAAGCCCAGGGAAAGCAATTGAGTTACTGATAGAAGCGTTCCAGCGTTTCCATAAAGATCCGTTCTTTGCACAGCAACTTGCTCGTCTTCATTATACTTATGAAAAGTTTGAAGAGGCAAAATGCTGGGCAGAGACAGCTGCTAAGCAGCTGCCCAACAACTCATACATACTGGACACAAAAGGACAGGTGTACAGAAAATGGTTCCAAGCAAAATGCAAAGCTATTGACAATGACAATGTACCAAAGACAGCCCAAAATATAGCCCATGCTGTGGAGACTGCACTGAAAGCCCTGGAGTGTTTTCAAGAGTGTGAGAAAGCAGCTAATGCAGATATGGACAATGTTAACAGTTCAGGGTTTTTTTCTGAGGTTGAGGTTGGGTGCAGCCTGCTCAAACTGATCTCTTCATTGCAAGTGTTTGCAAACAGAGGCAATGGCCATGCAGAGTGTATGAAGTACCTGTTAACAGATTACATTCCTGAAGAAGTTGAAGAAGCCTGGCAACCATTTCATGGCCATTTGAAAAGACTTCACAAGACAATGCAAGATGCCTTGGAATGGATTTCAGAAGACCTCAGTTACTTCCAAACAGACATTGGGGTAGATGAAGAGGAAACCCCTGAAAGGCCTGAGGAGAAGATAAGCCACCCACTAAAATGGTTGGCAAAGAAATCTTCAGAGTATGGGAAGTACTTCAGTGAAGCTTATTCTACTGCACTTCAACAACACGGGCAATCGATCCCAGCCAATTTAACTCCTTTTCAAAAACGCATGATCATATATTATCTTGGCGGAGGTAACATCACAACCATCCTCTCAAAGCTGACTGACCATAAGGATGCAGTACATCTTCTAGAGAGCATCCTTTCTCTCTACCCCAGCAATCCAGTGAAGGCCAAATTTGTTCAAAGGGATATTGCCAACTACATCGTGGCCCACATTATTCTGAACTGCCTGTCACCTCAGTCTCCAAAAGTTGCTCCCCTGAAAGATCTACAGGCGCTGTGTCATCAGTTCCCAACTGATAAAAGGAAATGTTTACCAAGTTCCCTGTTCTTGCTTACATTGCTGTTTTGGCCAGAGGATCATGACACAGACCATGAGAAAGAAACAAAATATGAAACTGTGCAGTCTGCTGTTGAACACTTGGAAAGAGACTACTGGACCAAGATGAAGGACATTCCTCAGCGGAAGAGAAGGCTTTACACCCATTTTTTTCTGGGCAGTGGAAATGGATTGGATAAATTTGTCCACAAGAGAAAGTTTGAAAAAATCACTAAGGTGTTCTCAGTCTCTGAGAAACGCATGAAATGGTTTAGCGGTGAGGCATGGAAGATGCCTGAGATTTCCCGGATGCTGAAACGTGTTTCTGGATGGACTGAAGATGGAGTGGTTTACCTTCAGGGACCTCAGAAGAAGAAGTTCAATATTCTGCCTCTTTATGTACCTTCAGTGCCTCATAGCAATGAAAACATCACGTTCTACTTGGGATTTACCTTTAGAGGCCCTGTTGCCTGCAACATCCTTGTGAAAAAATAGCTTGCCTTTGGACACTGCTCAAATACTGCTGTATGTCACCTTGCTTTAGCATGGGCCTAATATAAAGCAAGAATGCACTATGAAAAGATCGATTGAAAACACTCAATGCTTATGTTATTTTTTTTGAGTAGGCAATATTTGTAGAAGGCAAAACTAAGTGTTGAAGCACATGATATGGAATCGCATTGTTTTGTATAATGTAAGATTATGTAAAATTATATATTTCTTTTTTATGTACCTGAATATATATATGTGTATATGTAAGTGTACTCAAAAATAGTGTCATAAGAATTAATAACAAGTTTTTGTGCATATCACATCTAACCTGGATTACGATTGATTGCAAAATGCTTCTTTTTTTATCACAAGGAAGAATATGAACTGAATTTGGTACTACTCAGTGCTTTTCAAATGACCTTTGAGTCCCTGTTTAGACCTGTATCTAGCATCTAATTATACTCAGATCATTTGTAGATCTAGTTGTGATGGACTGCAGCTCACACGGCATCAAAATGCATCTCAAGTGATATTTCTGCTTGGTATAATCAGGAAAATAAACAGAAAACAAGAGTGTGCTAATGACAATGCTAATATGCAGATGCTTAATAGATACAATGGTGACCATGTTCACCTTTATAACACTCTGGGTCCACTTGTGACCTCATCACACAAGATTAATTTTGGTTCCACATATAAACAGGGCCTAAACATCCGGGCTAACCTCATACTCATTCTATGTTTTCCAAGATGCAATGTATAATTCAATACAATCAAATGCAGATAAATGTATCAAAAAACTAAATAATCTTCAATTGTATCACTGTTTTGACATGAAAAATTATGTATCTTAAGAGCAACATTATTTACAGTTGGATTGGAATGTATGTACATTTTGATATGAATTTCTTTTTACTTGTTGTATTGAAACTGAATATCAATGAACTATGAAAACTTACTTCTTAAGATAAAACTAGCCAGTTGGGCTAGTGTGCATACCTATACTTTTTTGAAATGGTATTTGTTTGTGACATTAAGAGAGATTTGACTCTGTAACCTCTTGTGTCCTTAAAAATATGTAAAATGTATCACTGAATACAATAAACCTATTGTCCCGTTTCCCCCCCCCCCCCATGACATTCCATATCAGGCTTTTATATTACTAATTTGAACACTTTGTACTTGGCAAATTTCTAGAAATATCAGATAAGTACTGATATGTTGCAACATTGCAGTGTCAACAGTTGACGTAAAATTATAAATGAGATTTAAATTGTTACAGGAGATCAGAAAACTTGTTTCAAATGTTAAGGTATGTTGTTGCCAGTGCTTTATTATCTTATTATTTTACAATTGGAAACATGAACTTTGTCTGTTCATCTGTTCATTGTGATACCCACCAGATACGTTGGAGCTAATGTACCTGGAAACCAGTGTATATTGTTCAAAATGACATGTCTACTTTCTAATTTTAATTAAGTTTAATATATGGGACCATTACACCAGGTTTTGTGATTGAGATGAGTTAATCAGGCTAGTCAATGCACCTGAAAACCAGTGTATAGTTTAAAATGACATGTCTACTTTCTCATTTTAATTCAGTTAAACATTTTGGACCAGTACACCAGGTTTTATGATTGTGATGAGTTAATCAGGCTAGTCAATACAAGATCAATAGATTTTCAACTCAGAAATGGAAGAAACAAACTCAAATTGTTATAGTTAGGTAAGAGTAGAATCAAAAAGGCTCCCAAAGTTTGGTTGAACACACATCACCAGCAGATTTATATTTGTTTGTGTACATTTTTTAAATTAATTTTGATCATGATTATTAAGGATGATCCAGGGATTAAAGGATGAGACACTCTGGGAGAATGATACAAACATTAATGTGTGTCTATCAGGAAATGAAACATCGCATATTTGATGTAAATAATTTTGATAGCACTTGTTCCTTATTGTTTAATGGTACTTACGTGTTTGTGCCTAACTGTGCTTTTCTTTTTAATTTGTGTTTTTCATGCGGAAAAATATGAGAGGAATAAGGAGGCGGGGAAGTTCTCCGCACCAGCAGTAACCTAACAGACTTGAGCAATTTAGTCCACACATGCTTGCCGTAGTTAGCTTTGACACAGTTACATGTTGTTTTGTCGTCTGTATGCCTGTTTTTACATTGTAGACATCTGATTTCAGTCTCATACTGCATGGTTTGCAGCCGTGTAACAACACGTTTCTTCCGCCTCTGCTCACACGTTTGAGGGAAAAGCTAAATAAATATCTCCGACTCTGAACTGCTGGATAGCTAATGGCTAACCAGTCTAGCTGCCACTGAGGATACAGCTAATGAAAAACACCACCAAAATCCACAAAATAAACACAACAGTGAGTGAGAATGATTCTCCATTAGATAGATGTTACCGGTGCCTTTTTGCAATTGCTGCAACTTACTCTATTATTGAATGCTTCAAACGTATGAGGCAAAGGAGTGTGTTGCTAAGCTCACCTTAAATGCACTTTTACCTGACAGTGCATGTCTGATGTGGGCATGGCTCTGTTATCTAACTGTGCTGCAGCTGTGCTCCTCATTATTAACATGTTTGTACGTCAGCCACCATGAGACCAGAATGGTTGGGTCAGTTCCTGCTAAGGAAAATAAAACCATAGCACACAAAATATTTCTTAATAATCCAAGAAAACCACAGAACAATTCAGTGGAGACAATGGGAACGCACCCAGAAAACTCCCAAGAGACTGATATCTTCAGTGATGATAGATGCACCATGTCCCCAGAGAGTCGGTTTGACTGTGCCAGAGACAGGGTCCTCAGCCAGAGAGAGTGTGAGGAGAGGGGCTGCTGCTATGACCCCTTGCCCAACTTTGCAGGACCACCTAGGTGCTTTTACCCCCATTTGTACCCTGGGTACAAAATGGGTCCCCTCACTACCACTCTGCGAGGACAGTCTGCCACCCTGACTCGTGCCACCCCCTCCTATCTTCCCAAAGATATCCCCACTCTCCTCCTAGAAGTCACAGAGGAGACTGCAGGCTGCTTGCACCTCACTGTAAGTAAAAAATACTGTAAGTAAGTAAAGTTTAGAAGACTGTAATGCCGTATGAGTGGATGATAATACTACAATAGTAACATAGCATGTGTTCCTCTGGCCAGTGAGGTTGGCAAATTCAACAATTTTCAGGTTTTGGTCAGACTGTGTGAGCTGTGACATTTGGGAGAAATGGAAAGTCTCATTTCCTTTTATATTGTAGACACTATGATGATTTAAAAGCGTTAATTTTACATGAAATGTCTCAACAAAACATTGACATATTCAGATACATGTACACATATACAAATAATCAAAAAATTGTAGAAAGTTTCATTTGTATGTTTGTTTGCTAATTGTGTCTCAAAAGCCAGGAATAAAAGGTAAGATTGACAATCTAATTAGTATTTACTCTGATATTTCATAGATTATACAGTAAATGTCTATGACATTGACATTGTTAGTTCATGTGCCTTAGATCAAAAGATTAGACCCTCTACTTTTCTGTAGACACCGTTTACTAGATTGTGCTGATAAAATAAGATAATCCTTTATTAGTCCCACGATGGGAACATTTACAGCATTACAGCAGCAAAGTGGATAGCAAAAATAGAAAGAGCATCATAAATATATAAAGAACAATAAATAATAAGTAAACAAGCATTATGAAAAATAGACAATAACAATAGCAACAGTATGAACAAGAGGAATATTAGTATTGTCAGATTGATAATATATACCTGAGTGTGATATATTTCACAGATTTTAAAGTGAAAAAAATATTGCACTGTTGAACTGAAAGAAATATTATACCTGAAATACTTATATTGCACTGTAGTGTATATTAAAAAGTGCAGTTTGTCAGTTGTCCAGGTCAGGGCTGTGTGTGTGGTGTACTGTGAGCAGCACTGACTGCACAGTCTGACAGCTGCAGGAAGGAACAACCTGAAATATCCGTCCTTCACACACTTTGGGTGAAGCAGGCCAGTGCAGTCAGAGTGTCCTGCATGTGGTGGGAGTCGATATACAACTTAACTGACATTTGTTTTCCTTCAAGCTGAAGGACCCGTCCTCTCAGCGGTATGAAGTTCAGCTCCCCGCTGGTGTCCCTCAAAGGAAAACTGATATCAAAGATGTCCTCTATACCACTGAATACCAGTCTGACCCATTCGGCTTCATAGTGCAGCGTAAATCCAATGGGAGGGTGATGTGAGTATTTTGTTCAATGTATACTGTATTTCGGGTGCATTATATCGACGGCATCATAGTAACAACTGGATAGCCTTACCTATGTCATCATCATCAACAACCTACTTTGGCATGCCTAGTTACATTGTACTTATTATTACTAATATAATCCTGTTTTCTACTTGCAGTCTGATCTCTCCTTTCAATAAATAGGGTTCATACAGTGTTTACTTTTTAAATTTTCCAACCACAACATATTTTTCTATTTTTGTAACATTTATAACATAGTGTCGTGGTAATTCTTTGACAAAATGGACTTCACTCCAGAGACATTTCTGTCAGATCTGTAATTCTTCCTTGTGGCCACAAGGGGCCAACATCTGTGTAGACAGACGGACCAACAACAATGTCAGCCACTTTGTTTTATGGTATTTATACAATACATCAACTGTACACTACCTATTAGGATAGCACATTAGTTCAAATCACTTTACAACCTTTCTTTCTCAAGACACTTCTTATACTTTGTACGTTACAACATCCACCGTGTAACACACATGAGCCTCCTTAGACACATCTTCCATTGCTGCACAGACATACATTAACGTATTCTGAGAAACAACATGATGAGTGCATTCAGGAGCTTCATTTGGACAGGAAAGATTCCACTTGCCTAATATCTGCAGGAGTTTCTCTGTAGAATGATTATCTTCTGTCTTCTAAAAGCCAATCATGCAAAACTTAGACTGTGAAGAAAAAGGTCAACACCAAAAGTTCACTTCTGCAGTGTGGTTAGGATTAGGGTTCACTTCTGCAATGCAAAATGTAAAATAAAGGAAAAAAACCCTCAAACTTCCATTAGGTAGACAAGCAGATGCGCCAATTTGTATAGCATTCTTCACATACTGTTGTAATATAATGAACAATTTATTCATTCCTTGTCATAAGGATCATTGGATCATTGTAACCCTGTACTTTCATCAATGCATTGCAGCCTCATCTATTTTTTCTTACTTCTATCTTTGTATTTACTATATTAGTATATTAATAAAAGTCACCTTATGTTTAGGCTTTTTTTTGCCATTATTTATATAGTAACTAGCAGAGGGGTCAACAGGAAACAGGGAGAGAGGGGGGAATGACCTGCAGCATAGGTCCCTGGCCGGATTCGAACCAGGGACGCTGCAATTATGTGGCATGCGCTCTAACCACTCGACCACCAGGACGCTCCGAAAGTCATCTTATTTTAATTTAAGAATCATGGTTAGCTCTACAGTGTGAAATGACCGGTGATGATTTTCTTAATCATAATAATGATGAATGTTTTGTTTTCTGTGTCCTGCCTGCTCAGTATGAATACCACAGTCGCTCCACTGCTGTTTGCTGACCAGTACCTGCAGCTGTCCACCACACTGGCCTCCTCTCTTGTTTCTGGCCTTGGGGAGCATTATACCTCCCTCATCCTTGACCTTAACTGGACTTCTCTGACTCTCTGGAACAGAGACATGGCGCCTCATGTGAGTATGTGGGACACCTGTGGCCCTTGTACACCCTTTTTTTTATGTATAAAATTCCATCTAGTCTATAAAATGCATTTGTCATTCCCTGCATATTCCTCATTGTGTATTCAAAGCAAGTCATAAATGTTGACACTATCTTTCTCTACAGGCTGATGCTAACCTCTATGGTTCCCATCCGTTCTACATAGTGCAGGAGGAGGATGGTCTGTCAGATGGAGTTTTCCTTCTCAACAGCAACGCCATTGGTACTTCCTGTTATAATAAGCCACACACTCACACTTTCTCTTCACTTTTCAAAGTGCAGGATATTTTCCTGCATATAACGATACTTATTATTGCTAAACGTCTTCCCAAATATCTCTGCAGAGGTGGTGTTGCAGCCAACCCCTGCTTTAACCTGGGTGTCCACAGGTGGAATCCTGGACCTGTACATCTTTCTGGGTCCTGACCCTCAAAGTGTAATACGACAGTACCTCCAGGTTATTGGTATGTCTTGTCAATATTTCAGTGTTCAATATCACATCTCTAGGCAGTAATAGCAATAGGTATATATGCATACCAAGTGAGAAATGTGTACTTTTCAAGTGGGAAAGTGAAAAGCATTTCAGATCTCTGAGGCAACATGGAAAAGCGAGCATGTATTTATTCATTGTTTATTCATCCTCAGGCTATCCTATGATGCCTCCCTATTGGTCACTTGGCTTTCATCTTTGCCGCTGGGGTTACACAACCACAAAAACGACCCGGCATGTGGCTCAACGCATGCAGGATGCCAACTTTCCAATGGTAAATAAACATCCTCACAAAACCTTAGTGAAAGCGTAGTGATAATTAAATCTCAGTTGCTTTTTTTTCTGTATATGTACATGATAAATGCACATATAGTCATAGAGTCATCATCAGTGAGAGGTTCATTGAATGTGTGAAAAAAAAATTCAACAGCATTTGAGAGTTTAATCAACACTTACTGATACTTGAAAATCTCTGTATAATCCTATAATTATTAGTTATCATCTAGGGTGAAAAAGTGTATGTTTGGTTAGACTCCTGATTAAATCACTTTTTTGCTACAATGATTTTGCTTTTGTCTCCATTAGGATGTGCAGTGGAATGACCTGGACTATGCAAATAAGCGCAGGGTATTCACCTTTGACCCCTGGCGATTTGGGGACCTCCCAGAGATGGTAGAGGAGTTCCATAAGAGAGGCATGAAGTACATCCTCATTCTGGTGTGACATCTTTAAGTTTAAAGGACGTCACAATCTGATTGTGCTGATATAATTTTCAATAAAAAAACAAAAAACAAAACAATACATCAATTGTTTAAATTGTAGTATTGTATACAGATATGTGAACATAAGTAAACATTAACAGTGTATGTCCAGTAGATGGCAGAAAAACACTCTTAACTCATGACTGCTGTTTTTTGCCCCAGGACCCTGGGATCAGCAGCACCAGTCCCCCTGGAACTTACCCTCCATTTGATGATGGACTTAAACGAGATGTCTTTATTAAAAATGCTACAGGACACATCCTAATAGGGCAGGTTAGACGTCTTTTTTGTCTGCATGTGTGTGCATTGTGGGATGTGTTCGATATGGGCGTGGGTGTTTATGCATTAACATTCACATGCTATACAGGTTTGGCCGGGTCCAACGGCCTTCCCTGATTTCACTAACCCAGACACCAGGCAGTGGTGGGAAGTCTGCATTAGAGATTTTCATTCTAAAGTTCCAGTGGATGGTCTGTGGATTGTGAGTATGCGCACACTCACACTCACATACGCTCACACACGCGCACACACACACAGACACACACACACACACACACACACACACACACACACACACACACACACACACACACACACACACACACACACACACACACACACACACAAACATAGAGCCACATTAGGCATTGAAATGTAATGGATAATTTCAATCTCAATTTCAATCGTGAAACTTGAACGCAGCTTTCTGGTAGTATTTGTAGTATGCATTGCACCTTAATATCACATAAAGTATAATTTTTCTGTTGTTTTTTCTCCCATGCTCCACCCTTAATATCACATAAAGTATAACTTATCTGTTGTTTTTTCTCCCATGCTCCACCCTTGCTCTACCCAGGATATGAATGAACCAGCCAGTTTCGTCCAGGGCTCAGTCGAGGGCTGTCCTGACAACGATCTTGAGAGCCCGCCCTACACACCTAGTAAGTGGACTGAATCAGTCTTGAAGGCAAACAAGCATTATTAGTTTTACATTCATAGTCAATTCATGAATTCACCATGTTAATGACTAGAGACACATAACTGATATGTTCATTGTTACATATGTTGCATCATTTTATAGCCTGTGTGTGTCTCTCTGACTCTCATACAAACAGGGGTGGTTGGAGGCCAGTTGAACTCAGGAACTCTTTGCATGTCAGCTCAGCAAAGGCTGTCCACCCACTACAACCTGCACAATATGTATGGACTGACAGAAGCCTATGCCACTCACAGGTTAGACCATTCAGCACACGGGCACAGAGACAGAGATCACAGAGTCGTTTCACAGTGAATAGCAGAATAATATTAAGCAATCATTTATAACAGTCCAGGGACCGCTGTTAGTGTATATACAAGCCATCAACTTTATAGTTTAGTGATAACAGACCAATGAATCAGAAAACAAAGTTAAATCTTTCATTATTGGTTGAAAGATACAGTATACATACAGTACAGTCCCCCAGTTGCAATGAGTGTATTGGCTTTTGCATGTAGTGCTGTATTTGACAGATGTAAGAACATTCCAGTTTATATTTTAAATTGAATGAGTTGTTCTTTACCATTTGTTATTTATATTGTACATTTATTCTGGGTTGATGATATCCACAGTGCTCTTAAGAATGTACGAGGGAAGAGACCCTTCGTCCTGTCTCGCTCCTCCTACCCTAGCATAGGACGCTTCTCCGGAGTGTGGACAGGAGATGTCAGGAGTGACTGGGAGCAACTTCGATACTCCATCCCTGGTGAGGAGATGTCATTTCTGAAAAATCTGTGTAATCAACTACCTGAATGCGAATAATAGCTTCTTGCTTGGAGGTGTAGAGGCATTTACCATAAGTGGTAAAAGTTAGAAAAGGTTCAACCAAACCATCGGAAAGAGTTTTTGTTTTAGTCTTTTTTAATGTGACCACAGATTATCTCAATGATTCAGACGACCTTTTGCACCTAATCCCCTCCAGCGGTGCTGCAGTTTAGCCTATTCGGGGTGCCTCTGGTGGGGGCGGACATCTGTGGATTTCGAGGCAACACTACTGAGGAGCTGTGTGTGCGATGGATGCAGCTAGGGGCCTTTTACCCGTTCATGAGGAACCACAACGACAAGCCGAACACTGTGAGACACAGACAGTTTGCGTGTGTGTGTGTGTGTGTGTGTGTGTGTGTGTGTGTGTGTGTGTGTGTGTGTGTGTGTGTGTGTGTGTGTGTGTGTGTGTGTGTGTGTACAGTATGTTTGTGAGTTGCTGTAGTATGTTTTAAAAAATGTGTGTCTCTTTGAGTTAAATGTTGGAAATTCTGTGGTTACAGTGACTGTCAGGGGTTTTTATGATGAAGTAAGGGTCTGCCCTGCATGTGTGTATAGAGCAGTCTACTCCATCCACGTTCCATGTATTATGAATACAGGTAACTCTATCCCTTCTCATTGTCTTGTTTTCTGTGTCCCCTAGCCACAGGAGCCCTATGTATTTGCGAAGAAGGCCCAGGCAGCCATGCGCAGTGCACTGAACCTTCGTTACTCCCTTCTCCCATTTCTATATACACTCTTCCATCATGCACATACTACTGCTGACACTGTGGCCCGACCTGTCTTTATGGAGTATGTGTCCTCCTTTTCTTCTTAATTACTTTCTGTCCTCCGTTGTCCTACATAAATATAACGAAGAGCTCGTTTGCTTCACCCTTCACTTGCTTTAATATTTTTTCTGCTCCATGTGTATCCACGCCTTTTAGGTTTCCCACTGACCCTAACTGTGACACCATAGACCGACAGTTCCTGTGGGGGAGTTCACTTCTCATTAGCCCAGTTTTAGAGCAAGGGGTAGTGGAGCTGTCTGCTTACCTGCCCCCTGGCACATGGTACAGTCTGCACAATGTGAGTTTCTCAGCCCGATTCTGTTTAATCTGTTTAATCTCTCACATATAAGCCATAAGACAAACTACACTACCAACTTTTTAATGTTGAAAAGCATCATATTTAAGGCATCCTGTGGTCATGCATGATTTTAACTGTTAACCTGTTTCCCTTGAGGGTCAAGTCATATGTGGTTTGCTCTGTCTAGGGTCAGCCTTTCTACAGTAAGGGTCAATATCTGCTCCTGCCAGCCCCGTTGGACACCATCAACGTCCATGTGAGGGAGGGACACATTATCCCCCAGCAGGTTAGTGCTCTGGGGAAACCCCCAAAGATATAGCTTGCTCGGCTGATCAGAGCACTTTCTGTATCACATTTGGTTGAGTAGAAGATTATTAATAAAATATTTGTGTATAGAACAGAACAAACGCCCAACACATGATTGAAACAGGTGAAACAAGTGCATAGAGTTCCTACTTATAATTTCTATTTCTTGTTTGCACAATCATGTTTGAGGATGGTGTAAATTAAACAAGCAGTGCCCATCCGTGACTGTGACCAATTGTTCAAATATTACAGTAGTCACTGTTTATACAAGTACAAATTGTTTGAATGGATACAATACTATGGCAGAAAATGTTGGTCCAATTAATATGCATCATTTGTCAGTAGTCATGTAGTTTTCGTTTTTAAGTAACTTTAAGTAGACACTTAGTAATGACATTGCTGTTTGGAGGAAAGTAATATAGTGTACATACTGATTCTCATTAAAAGTATGGATTCACTAGAAATAAGCATTTTTGTAAACGCTATTTTTTAATCTTTATCTAAGCAGAAACCTTACTTCTCAGTAAAATGGCTGTCATGACTGATTACTGGTCTATGATCAAATGTTGTGTCTGGTTGTGTTGACCTATAGCTACCATGACATCCTGAAAACTATCTGGAGCACTTTTTTCCCCATTTCATCATGTTTCCTTTGATCTGCTTTTTCTTGTGGAGGAGCCCGCTTTGACAACGACAGCATCACGGAGAAACCCTTTCTTCCTGACAGTGGCACTTACTGCAGGAGGCTGGGCCTGGGGCGACTTTTTCTGGGATGACGGGGACAGTCTTGACACCTTCGAAATGGGGAATTATTGTTACATTATCTTCATTGCTGGACAGGTAGGAAAGAGATTAGTGATGTGTATTTGCATTTGGAAAGCTGCTGAACCAGCGTTTTGCATTTTACTACTGTACTACTTGAATCAAGAGCCTCTTCATTGAATGATGCAATGATGTTTAAATGCTTAAAAACTTTTGTTTAATCCTACCAATTAAAAAAAAATCACCTTGCTTCAGGAATAATTATTATAATCAACTAAAAGGCTCCCAAATGTCTCAACATTGTGCTTCCCACCTTAATACTTTAGTCTCAGGTTGTCAGCGACCCTCTCAGGCTGAACGGGGACCTGGACGGTCTGGTGCTGGGAGGGCTGCAGGTGTTTGGAGTGCCCTCACCACCCCACTATGTATTAGCCAATGGGGAGACAGTCAGGGATTTTACGTACCGCAGTGACACTAAGGTTAGTTCTTTGTGACTCAGCACTACTTCCTTTGGAGTTACTCCTCCACAGAAAGATCATGATGCTATTCACTAGATGTCTGAGTTTTCATCTGTAAATTTACTTCAGATGTCTGCTCTCCTTGTCTACTCACTGCGTCTACTATTTTATGTGTTTGTGGTTGAAATCCAACTATTCTGTCTGTATTTACTTTCCATAGGTTTTGAAAGTGAGTGGTCTGGCCTTGCCCATGTCAAAGGTGTTTACAGTCCAATGGGCTCTCTGATGCACTGAACTTCATTACCCATGAGCCTCTGGGAACTGTTGCCCCCGAAAGCTATAATTTTCTGGACTGATCTGAATCAGCAGATTTTTCCTGAGCCAGTCCGGCCGTCCCAGCACCTTACACTTGCTGCGCCTTTTTTTTCAATTGGCAAGCTTTGTAAGCAGCAGGTTTTTAAATGTGTGATGATATCAAACAATTGGATCAATCATCTTGATGTATCTGGTTTTCTTGCTAGCTCATTTTTGCTGCTAACTGCTACACTAAATCAAGACAGTGTAATGTCTTGGAAATGTATATAGCTTTTCTAACTGTTTGTAAAAAATGTTTATATAATAAAGTCTTTCTGCCTGAAATACATTATGAATAAAAATGGTAGAAAAAAATTGTCTGCAGCATTGCAGCTGAGCTGATTCTCATGAGATATTGCAGGTATTGTTTCATGCCCTTTATTATTTTGCTCTGAAATAAGATCTGTTAGTCCTACTTTTAAATCTTCAGAATAGTTTGACAAAATCAAAAATATTATGAGGCAACAAACTCACAGACTCATTCTTAATGTAAAAACTCTAAACTGGACTAAACTGAAAACTGTGCATCCACTGCACAGCATTCATTTAATAAATATGTAAATTATTTTATTGTGAATTGAATTCTTGTTACTGCCCCCCCCCCCCCTTTCTGTGCTGTATAGGTAATGTTAATTGTTACATAGACTAATGTTCAGGACCATTTTTTACATTCTAGAGCATTAAAAACAAAATACAAAAATGGAATATTTCAACTTTGCTGAATTTTTTGTAGTGTTTGAGCCATATTCATACACAAAAAATTACTATTCAAAAATGCTGTTGATTCTTCACATTAAATATAATCCACTGAAATAGTTCTCATGGTTTATGTAACAGAGGACCATTATATAGTGTGATTGTAAATGTTTTTACTCAAACAAAAAGTGTAGACAGTCAATTGTGTATTATTATTTCAATAAGAAGAGAAAAATGAATTTCCAACACTGAGACCGGTTTTAAAGGGACAGGTGAAGCCTGCAGCAGCTGTGACGGGATGCTCTGACTCCAACTGTGGTCCTGATGATGGACCAACTGCATCCAAGCTTTTCTCCAATGACCTTTAAAACGTCACTTGTGATGAAAAAGGGGGCAGCCACATATGGTAGTCTGGGTCGGATGTTGACTAAAAAAAAAAAAAAAAGCGTTTATGTTTTAAAATACAGCCTTGCTTTGTGTTTTCAGTGTGAAATCTAAAATTCCAGTGACAGAAAAATAGCTTTTGGCCTTCCGGAAGCAGCGAAATGCAGGGGGATAGGTCTGCTCGGGAGCAGTGAAGTCAAGTTAGACACGCATAGTCGTGCAATTATAGGAAATGAGGCGCGTTTGCTCACAAATTAAAGCTCCAAGCAGCCTCTAAACGCACCAATGCACCATATTGAAAAGGGGAGGGTTTAAGTTTGAAGGTTGGCAACCGGACGTGCGCTTTTTGCTGCAGGAACAGCAGCAGTCAGACGTGAGGTGTCACTGTCGGAAAACACGGGGATGCAAACAGGACCAAACTGTTCCTAACAACGGTGCTAAATCCAGCCGAGAGGAGGTGAAGCGTTGCCCGTTAAGTGCTGCTCGGTGAGTGAGCTGGATGTCCGACACGGGCTGTAGCCTCCTGCGGCGGGACTGAAGGTGAGAGCTCAGCTGCTTGGAGCCAGTTTCTCTACATTGCTGCTTGCTATTCATTCCTTTCTCCTGCTGCTGGAACAGGTGTACGCCAAGAATGTATCCGGTACGAGCAAATAATGAGTCAGTGTTGCGTCTTTTTTTGCGTTTTGCCGTTGGATAAAACAAACTTTAAAGTCGCCTGGACACCATGACATGTAACAAGCAATGGATTTCAGTCATGGCAGCCTGCTAAAATAAAATATTAATGTCCAAGATGGTACAGATAAGAGTCCCTGCTCGGGCCAAAACACACACACACACACACACACACACACACACACACACACACACACACACACACACACACACACACACACACACACACACACACACACACTATGTCTATGGGCTCTGTGTAAAAAGTGCTGCGGTGGCAAAAGCCTTGTCCCATCCTCTCCTCTCCCCCTCCTGTCAGGCTGATAGCTGATGGAGCCCCCGACATCATGGCCTCACACAGGCTACACTGTCACTGCTGAGGCATTTCCTCCACTCCTGCCACAGCCAGGAAAAGACAGAGAAATCACCACCTTCACTCAGCGTTTGGGAGAAAGCAGTTTACTTAGCCTATGTTATGGGACTGACACAAACACCTTTGACCTTTTTAGATTTTTAATAATTTTCTCTATTACATATGTAAAAGAGTTGGACATTTTTTAATGATACAAGACTATCACAATGTGCAGCATCGAACAGTATTTTATTGCATTTATGTGTTTCTATATTACTCTGGTCACTATATTAATGAGAACATCCCTTATAGTAAGGCAGCTGCAGGTGTTTATAAATCTTTCAGTCACATTGATTTAAAAAACACATTTGGGAAGCCATTATTAGCCAGTATTCTCGTGTATATAAGCCATGCAGTGTTTTCACTGTTTCACATGCTTTAACATACACCAAATTGTGGTGCTCATGGACACATCTTCAGAAATGTAACCTGGGGTCATTGGGTGTTTCGGGTCTTTCAACAATCAGACAACCTCTCCCAGGCGACCCAGCAAGGGCATTTCTGTACTTCAGTTTCGTGGGACTGTTGACAAATATGCCAGTACCAATATAACTGTGATTGGTTGATGCGATTGGTTGTTGAAATCAATTTATTGGATAGGCTTTTGTAAGTTATGTGTGACTAAAGGAAGTTTAATCATAAATCTCAGCACAATGTCTTGAACAGCATTTTTTTTTACATGTGGCTTTTTTTTAAATCACGAAATACAAGTCTTGGTTAACCACCCTTTAATTGCCACTACACTGCTACACCATGGTGTAATACCATTTTCTGGCATTTCACCATGTTATACCAGCAAGTGGCTGCAGGGTTCATGTATTAAGCTTATTAATTATTTTGAGAATGAATAGCCTACTCTTCATACTGCTTGTTATGTGTATTTAGATTTAAAGGAACACAAGAGGTGCATTACTATATGACATAAAATATTACTTCCCCTACCACAGATATATGTTTTATATGATTCTATCAAATGTCACAAAGTGTAAAGTGTCTACAAACACTTCCACTGAGTCAACCATAAAGTTTCCTCACAACTAAGCCAGACTGTGGAAAACCTTGTTTTTCAGGCTTCTTTGTGGTCGGTTTCTTTTCAGCTGCCGCAGGCACGTTAGTATACACTGCAGATGAAAAGGGGTGTTCAGTGTTGGCTCCTCTATTCAAATGTCAGCGTGACAACTTAATTAATGTTGCCCATAGGTGAGAAGCTAAGACCCTAAAAGCTTGTGGCTTCTACACACGCAGCTTAATTTCCACGGTGCAAGTTTCAAGTTCTTACTAAAAGTTTTCTTTTTGTCACGCAATCTGTTAAAAGTTTGCAAAAAAAAAGTTAAGTATTCTGCAGGTCACTGTGGGGTGGGGCCAGTTTTCCAGCGGTGTTTCAGTCCTAACGATGTGAGTCAGTTTGATAAAACAGTGAAAGGTCAGAGAGGAGAGGCAAAGTGTGAGCACACCATGGTGTTGACAGCATAAAAAATGAGGCGAGAAGAAAGACGTGAGAGGACTTTGTCCTTTAACAGCCTGGCCGCCAGCCTCAATGAGCCCTATCAAACTGACCTGGTTGGCTCTGCAATCACATACAGACCAAAATAACCACTGGATAATAGCACAGCAGTGAATATATTGTTGCTGTCATCAGGCGACTAGATATAGCAGCATGTCATGCATATGATCCCACCTGCCATTAGGCACATTATGTGCATGTAAGCATGTTTTTCATGAGTATGTACACACTGCATGAGTTCAGTCTGGCTTATTTACAAGTGGATTAGTCTGATGCTTCTTTATGCATTTAGCATGCAAATAGCCCAGTGGACCGCTACATTTAGTTTGAATGTTATGGCCTGTAGGATAGAGGACCTGTGACCCTGCAAAAAAAAAAAAAAAAACTTACAAAGGAAACAATATTATGATTTCCCCCCCCTCATGACTCTAAAAAATATATAAAGTATAAATATCACACAGCGGCTCCTTTTACAGTCTGTGTTGGTGAAATTTAGCAAAAACATTGCACACTCCTTTTTTTGTACTTTCAAGTAAACCAAATGATGGCCTACAGAATGTCTGCACACCTCTCCGAGGTCATTCCTTAATTTCGTGCCAGCAGACTTCCCGTCTGGGACCTGGCATCAGGAAGTGGGGTGCCTGCTTAATCAAGCAGAGGTAAACATGCCCTCTGAGGAAAAAGGAGGGAACATTCCACAGTTGGAGTGGGGAGTATGTGTCTGAGTGTTACAAAGTATACAAAGTATACATACATAAAGTGGGCTCCAAAGATACAGATACATGTGTCGGTGTTAAGAGAAATTAAATTAATTCAAGTGTTCTGTGAGGAGATTAAACAGAAAGGAGAAAAAAAGCCCACAGATGTTTGCTAGCAAGTATAACTTTAATTACTTTTAGTGTTCCTTCAGCCTTAAAAGTAAGATGCCCTCCAAGACTTTCAAAGAAGAAAGCACACTTTGCTGCTGCAACATGAAAAGAAAGAAGTTTGTCTCATCACAGGAGGTTCTCTTCCTGAAGCGCACAAGTTAAGCGCTGGCGGTGAGACATGCTGCTCCCAGTTCAGTGCTGATGTTGGTGACATCTGTTGGCTACTGATAACTGCATGGAATTTCACACGGATGGAGTGAAGTGTGTTTGCACATGTCTTTGTGTGTGTACGTACCAGTATGTGTGTGTTGTTTACAAAAGGTGGGGACAACCTTTAGTTACACACTATTACAGTATAAACAGACACCATCAATGTGTGTGTGTGTGTGTGTGTGTGTGTGTAGGTAGGTAAGGTGCAGGTGGAGGCAAAGAAAAATGTGGTGCACAGAACTGCTGAACAAGTACAGAGGGAAGAGGGGTTTCTGGGGTTGAGCTCTGCAGTAAGGACACTGCAGTAAATACAAGCACACATGTGACAGAGGAGGTGAAGTGTAGGTGAGGATCTGTGCAGTGCTACACCAAAGTGTGTCACGCTGTCTTTTACACAATTGCTTGACTGTCGCGTTCCTTTCATTTCCTTTCTTGCACCTTTTATGTTCTCATGCTTTATCTGTCATGTTCTGTCCTCCCCTCCTCTGCTGCCGTTTCCACCTGTAAATCTCCACTTCCAGAGGATGGGCCCAGTGTCCCGGTTTATGAGGAGATGTCTCTGGGTCGGCTCCTGCGGCGTGCCTCCTCCAAGGCCTCCGACCTCCTGACCTTTAACCCTGGGGCGGGGGGCTCGTCATTACGCTCAGGCCTGGATGGGGAGATCATCTTCTCCAAAAATAATGTTTGCGTGCACCCTGCAGAGCCCCTGCCTGGCCTGGCAGAGCACCACCCAGGTTAGTCCACACTGATTTTCCAATTGTATTTTCTTTGAGAGTGAATGCAGGTGCTGGCTGTCAGAAACAGCTGTTACCTTTAGTTTACTTTTTCATGAGATTAGAAGGTTAGAAATGATTAGACATAATCAAAGGAGATGTAAGTGCAGCCAGGCTTTTATGGCATTCTCATTCTTGCACCCGAATAACAGTAAACATAGTTCCTAAGACTGCTGTAACACAGAGTGAAATTATTTTACCTTGGTCTACTTGCCTTATTTCTAAATGTGATGGATGGATGTAGGGCTGCAACCAACAGTTATTTATTCATTTATTTTTAATCGAATAATCTGACGATTATATTCTTGATTAAGTGTTTGGTATATAGATGTCAGAAAATCGTGAAAAATGCTTTTATAATTTCTAAGAGTCCATAATGAAATTTTCAAATGTCTTTTTTGTTCAATCAACTGTAAAATCTAAAGATTATCTGTTTGTCATAAAAATGCTTAAAATCGTCACATTTGAGAAGCTGCAACCAGGAGATGTTTGACTTTTTTTTTTTAAGTACAAAAATAACAATTCAATTAACAAAATAATTGCTGATACATTTTCTGTCTATTAACTACTCGTTGCAGCTCTAGATGTTTGATTCTGATGCATTGGTTTGAAAAATGTGAGTGTTAGTGGACTGTGTTGTTGGTTGGCATTTTTCATCTCATGCTTGTATGAAGACCTGCAGCATTTCCTCGATTTTTTTTTGATGTTTTATCTCTCTAATACACACCTCTGATTCTCCATCTTTGACTGTGTGTATGGGTGTGCTGCAGCGTCATAACACACTTCTCAAGTTTCCCTCTGTGTCGTCATTGCTTTGGGTTTTCTCTCCTCAGATTACATGTGTCTCTTGCAGCTGCCTGATAATTACAAACACTTTTGTCATCTCCTCTCAGTAGCCTGATTTTTCTCAACATAATCATTTCTAAACTAACCATGCCACCTGCAGGCTACCTTTGTTTGCACATGGAGAAGGATGAGAGCCTGGGCACCACTCTGATTCTGACTTGGGTGCCCAACTCCCGCATTCAGCGGCAGGATGAGGAGGCACTGCGCTACATCACGCCCGAGAGCTCCCCAGTACGCAGGAACGCACGCCGCCGAGGCAGACGGTAGGGACGATCAGAGTGTCTGCACACACTGAAAAAACGTACATTTCTTAAAGAACACTATGACATTCCGTATAAAAAAGTGCAGTTACAGTATGAAAACCACAGTTGCACTGAGATTAAAACATTCTTGATAAAGTGTGCAGTCTTATTTCAGTATCATACATGATAGTGATGCCATATTAAATCAACTACTCCCCTCCAGACCTCACTCCCGTCCCCCAGTGGCCCGAGAGGAAGATGAAGATGAGGAGAGGAACAATACCAGCAGTACCTCTGTGGAGAACCACAGCCTTGTGGTAGAAGCTGGATCAGATGCCTCCTCGCACCAGCAGCAGCTGCCCTCAGCTGGAGAGGAGGGCGATGAAGGCTCCTGTGAGCTGTCAGACGAAGTGAGCCGTGACAGCACAATGGGGTCAGACTCCGACACTTTCTCCTCTCCCTTCTGCCTGTCCCCCGTCAGCGAGGCCCTCTGTGAGAGCAGTGGCTCTGTCTTCTTGGACAATGAAAGCAGGTCAGTGCAAGGGTTAATGGGAACTTCACTCATTATCTAAATTATTTTCACACAGCAGAGTTAAGTTTATGCTTTGTTTTGTCATTCAGCGGTAGGAAAATACAACAAAAAACATCATGACTATTTTTTCCACACCCATAACTCCACTGCTGTCCCTCATATTATCAAGCACCCTGGGAGCAGAATAGTTGCATACCACATACCACCACACTTGATTCTGGCTGGGGACCTATGATTCATATCAATCAGTTTTTCCCTCTTTTTGTGTCTGCTTCTATATTGTTAACTTTTCAGTAAAGTCCAAAAACATTTCATACTTTTTGAACTTGTAATTAGTGCTGTTGTTTAGCAAACATCTTGCAATCAGTTTTTATGAAAGTCCGTTATTTGTGACCACTGTAACTATTGCTAGTGCACTTTTTCTGTGCATTTTGGCCCCAATTACTGATGCATCTCCTTTTACTATATCACACTCATTTGCAGTATTTATGAGTGATACACCAGCAGTTCACCCAGTAGCTATTTGACATCACTACACTACATTAGCTCTGACAGAGCTCTGAAAACAGCTCTGCTCTGCTTATGTTAGGATATTTAATTGCTACCCCACTGTCAGACAGAAAAATAGCAGCAGTTATCTGTGGTCATTTGTTACACGTGTGCATTTTAAAGGGCAGGTTCATGATTTTTCAAGTCTGTCTTAAAGCAATAGCAATAACAAATGAAGACTGAAAGAGGAATTGCAGGCTGTAAAGCCGTTTAAAGACCCCCTTCCTAAAGCACATTCAATATAAGTGAAGGGGGCTAAAATCCACGCACTTTGTATAGAGCAAAAATGTATTCAAATGTTTATCTAGCTAATATGAATATGAAGCTATAGGAAAGCTAGAAGGAAGTTTTCAGTATAAAATTCCACCTTTGCACCTTGACAGTGTTTCCCTGATGAGCTGATAGTCACATACTTTGAACTAAAAGGACTATAAATTTGCAAGATATCCTCTTGATTTGACTAATTCAGACTGCTGAAGCTTCTTTTTAGCTTTACATAAACATTTGAATACTTTTTTGCACAGTTGGACTGTATTTTGTTCCCTATCACTCATACTGAAAATGTTTGAGGAAGGGATCTTTCAATGGTCAGCATGATTAGGAGGAATGATTACAGTTTGCTAAAACTGTTCTAATGTTCAAATGGATACTTGACTATTGTTTTAGAACAGACTTGGAACATTGTGAACCCATCCTTAAAAGGTGTTTTTACAGTTACACTAACCTGCCACAAGGTGGAGCCAAAGAGAAAATAATTGATGCCATGAAGGTTGGTTTACACTCTGAGGCCACATGGTGGCTCACTGCTCTACAGCTGAATGTCCCAGAGGGAGTGAAAACAGGTAGATGACCTCAGTAGGCGGCACGAAAACCTTATCAGAGTTCAAAATGGGTTCACTAACTTAAAGCAGCTCTCAGTCTAAATGTTTAATAATGACACAGATGGCTCGCAATCAGTCCCCAAACTCACAACCTCAGAGCTTCCAGGCCCTGCTCTCTAGTCAAGGGAGCCATCTGGACAGTGATTGTGTTGCTGTTCGGACCTCACGGCCGTTTGACTTTATGATTCCCTCCGTGGTCGTTTCCTCACACAGCTATTTGGCCTGACATGTTGCCCAGAATGTGAGCTTGTGTCAGTGTATGTCAAAAAGAGAGAGAGAGAGAGTGAGAGTCAGTGTGTGTTTAAGCCTTTTTAACCACTCTCAGACCCCAGCTTGCTGTAAGTGCAGTCAGTGTATGACTTGGCAGCACTCTCTGCTTCACAGCTTCTAACCTTTACTCTGTCCTTCTCTTCCTCCACTCCTCTGGGTTTCACTCACTGTTAGTGTCTCTCCTCAGCTCTCTGGCACTTTTTGCTGATCTCCTTCGCCTGTTTTTCCCTTCCTGTCTTGGATTCTCTGCTATCTGTCTGTTCCCTCCACCCTTCATTTTGCATCTCTTCCTCTTGGTCATTCCCAGTGTTTTTCTCAATATTGTTTCTTTTGGTGTCGCCCACCTCTCAAATTTCTCGTCCCCCCCACCTCCTCCTCCCCCCTCCTCCTCCTCCTCCCTTCCTAAAGTCTGTGTGAAGCCCTTTGATTCCCAGTGCTCCCGGGGTTGTTGTGCTGGGCTGAATGTCAGCTCTCCGGATTAGAGGACTGCAGAGAGTAGAGCAGCAGCCAAAACCCTGGAACCCACTCAATCTCTCTTTCTCTCTCTCTTGCTTTAATTGACACTGTTAAGGGGCCAGGAACTGGAAACATGTCACTTGGAATCATTCAAAGAGAAAGGGCCGCATATGGGAGAGCGAGAGCGGATGAAAAGGGGGGAGAAAGAGGAGAGCGGAGGGAGAGGGGAGAAATCCACAGCAATTTCTGCAGAGCTTTTTAACAAGTTTAACAGTAGTTTATGAAACCACTGTTGGCTGTTAGTGTGTGCTGCCTTCTTTAGGATTTTAACATGTGATTATATCCCAGGACAGTGGTTACCAACATATTTGCAATGTCCACTTG
Organism: Scomber scombrus; assembly: GCF_963691925.1. Lineage (NCBI taxonomy): Eukaryota > Metazoa > Chordata > Actinopteri > Scombriformes > Scombridae > Scomber > Scomber scombrus. Next base: position 15,209,249 of record NC_084987.1, read on the forward strand.
TGGCCACTTATCACCGGTTACGTTATGTTTACTTGTTGTTACCTGTTTAAACAGGATTTGAGTGCTGAAGTAATAAAATGATCCCATAATTCACAAGGAAAGTCTTAAAAAATAACCTATCCTGTTGATCATCTCCGACCCTCTCTGATATATCCAGCAATCCTTTTTGGGCACCCTTTTCTAGAGGAGGCCTAGTGTTTGGAAAATAATGGAAAAGAATGCTTTCACAGTAACTAGACTGTATGCTATTGTGGTTCTGGGATTATTTGATACCACATGATTAACAAATAAGAAAAATCTATGTCAGATTTTTTTCCTCCTTTTTTCCAAACTCCAAAACCGTACTGACCACTCTGCAGCATGCGCCTGCAGAGCCCACATCACCCTCTTGATCCAAGCCCTCCCTCATCACTATGTTCACTCTAGGGATTAGCTGAAGGGCCTAGGAGTCCCAGGAGGCCTGTAGCACTCGGTTCTGGTTCTCAGGGTGACCAAACAGCACTTTCCCTCAGGGTAAAGCCTCACGTTTGTGGAAAAAGGTGTTATGGAGGGCCTTAGGGCTGTTCGATCCCACCCTGGCCTGGTGGGACATGCCATGTTACAGCAGCCTCCATCAAAACAGCTTGTTTACATAATGTTTCCTCTGTGCAGTTAATGTCTTGGCTGCTGCCTACTGTACATTCACTGCCTACAGTGCTCGAATAGAATTAGGCTGTTTACACTGACAGACGTTGTTAATCACTTGTTGAGTTTCCGCTTGAACGCAGCACAGCGGATGATCCACACTAAAATGCCTGAGAATCATGTGCTTTCCCACCACGTTTTCCATGGTTTTTGCATTTTCATCTCAGCGCGGAGAAATATGCAAAACGCTTTTTTCATACATACGTAAATTTCTGCTTTGAATAGACTCGCAGGCCTTGTAAACACTCAGGCCTCAACAGTCATTGGAGAGAGTGAAAAAGTGAGTACAGTAGCCCTTTTAAAAGAACTCCTCCATATTTCAGGTTGCTTAACGCCCTTACCAGAGCTCTCAGTGCCTCCTAGTATTCCACAGTCTGGTTTGTGGCATGATACATGAGACAGAGAGCAGTAAATCAGCAGATAGCAGAGGAAACTGTGCAGCTTGGATTGATCAGCCTTGTTATTTTCCCATCTGCTTACAGGGAAATGATTAGCCAGACATGATTGATTCAGGGTGTAATAGATTAGACCTCGTATTTTCAAAGAACCAGTTATCCACTTGTGTTTGCCTTTACAATTGTTACAACTAGAACATTGTTTTCAGAGAGAAAAGATGTGTTTTAAAAGGATATTTTTGGACTGCACACATCCATGCAGACTTGTGAATTTTTTGTTTGTTTTATAGAGATAAACATAATTTTGAATTGAATAAATAAGTTAAATTTTCTAAATAGACAACAATTCTATTTAATAATAAGCAGGAAGCAAATAAGTTTATTTAGACATCAACGTCTCAAGTGTCAGCGGGTTTAGCGCATTACTGTGTTGGTCTGTTTCTCAGCATTAGCATGTCTGGAGACGTGTTTTAGAGGGCATTATGGTCATTAGTTATGGTCTATTCACTTGTGTGTGTGTGTGTGAAGAGAGAAAGATGTTAAAAATGCCAGCCAGTAATTCTAAAAATTCAGCAGCTTGTGTGTGTGTTTGCTGATGTGTATTTGTGTTTGGCAGAATACACACTCATGTCTGTTTTCTGTGTTGTCACATGTGTGTGTTTCTTATCTGTATATGTATATGTGTAGTGTGTATGTGTGGGTGTGGGTGTGCGTCTCCTTCTGCAGCGGAGGAGCCCTCGGCTCAGGTTTCAGTGCCGGGAACAACATGCTGGCCATGGGGGAATGACAGGGGAAATTGTATGGCAGACAGTGTGATTTGTGTGTACAGATTAGTGTGTGTGTGTGTGTGTGTGTGTGTGTGTGTGTGTGTGTGTGTGTGTGTGTGTGTGTATGTGTATGTGTATGTGTATGTGTATGTGTATGTGTATGTGTATGTGTGTGTGTGTGTGTGTGTGTGTGTGTGTGTGTGTGTGTGTGTGTGTGTGTGTGTGTGTCCTCAGAAGCCTCCATGCATTCCTCCCATTCTCAGCCTCTTGGCAGAACCATATTGAGACACAAAACAACAGGGCATAAGCCTATATGTCTGCTCAATTACCACCGGGCTAAACAGGACTGACCACTGTCTACATGATATTTATTATTAATGTCCCACATAGAGAAATGACTCTGTGATCCTTGTGAGGCCAAGGAACTAGGAAGGAGATATTTTTGTGTGAGGTTTCTGCATTTGAAGTCCTTTTATTTCAGGGAGGACATGACTCAGATCCCTTTTAGTACAATCAAACTCAGAAAAATGTTCATAGCCATCTTCATAAACAAAATCGAATCCCCAAATTCCAAATAACCTTCAACCTCACTTTCTAAAATCCAACTCCAATCTTAAAAGCTAATTCACAGAAAATGTCTCCGTCTTGTTTTTCCCAGGGAGCTGTGCGAGGAGTCCATGACCCAATCTGTATGCTCCGCCTCCAGCCTGGACAGCCACGTCCCGTCCGAGAGCGGCGGCCAGTCGCATGGCACGCGGTGGGAGGAGCAGCAGAAGGTGTTGGCTCTGGAGCAGTTGTGCGGAGTTTTCAGGGTGGACCTGGGTCACATGAGGTCGCTGAGACTCTTCTTCAGGTCAGCCGGGAGTCTAGAAAGGTCACGGGGAGCTCATAATAGGTTACCTTGAGAGGTGTTGCTTTTTGTAGGTTTCAGGATGGTTTGTTTTATGATAATTAGTGGAAAATTTGTTGTGGGTATGATTTTTAAAAAAGCAAATAAGAATGAATGAGGTATTCCTTAAAATTTCAAAGGTTGGAATGGTTTTGTGAATTTTATTTTCTTCTGCTGTTGCAGTGATGAGGCGTGTACCAGTGGCCAGCTGGTGATAGCCAGCAGAGAGAGCCAATATAAAATCCTCCACTTCCATCACGCTGGCCTGGATAAGCTGGCTGAGGTCTTCCAACAGTGGAAGTGCTGCAGGGAAACTCAGCCTAAAGACCAGGTCAAGTTACAGTCTTAAATCCATTTTGGCATCTGGTTTTATTGAGAAATTAAAAAAATGTCAATCTCTTTGCTAGTCTTTATTTTTTTGTTCAATTGATGAGAAAAAAATCTGTTTAATCTTTTCCGACTCACAGTTTACCCTTTTCCATCTGTTTCCCTTTGTATCAGGTGTCAGATGAGAAATCCTGCATGCAGTTTTCTATCCAGAGGCCCACCCTACCTTCAGCTGAGACCCACCCGGAGGAGAGGCTTTATCGGAGGTTGGATGTCACCACCTGGCTACGTCACCTCAACCACAGTGGACAGGTGGAGGAGGAGTACAAGCTACGCAAGGTAGGTCGTCAGGAGAGGCTTTATCCATGCAGTCAAGCCTCACTTTTTTTGTTTTTTTCCATTTGCACACTGAAAGTCATTTTGAAAGTCAACCCTGCAGTGTACAAGTTTCAGTTTGAATCAGCACCCCTGTCTGTAAATAATGAGAGGGTTGCTCTTGGCCAATGTCCCCCCTGTGAGTCATTTGGGTTCTCTCGTTTTGACTCAGTTGAAGGTTTACCTTCTGACTCAGCAGCAGTTAGGCTGTGACCAAGATATTTCCTCAATAAACCCGCACATGCAAGAGAACCGTTTTTTTTTGTTTTTTCTTTGCTGGACAAATAAGGTGTTTGCTTTTTTAGAAGTTTCAGTTTTGCATCATTTTGCAACACTCCTGAAATAATGCATTCACTGTAGTTTGGTCAGGTCATAGTGGAGTATTATCTACACAGCCGTTTGCATGTCTTGTTTGCATACAAGTTCACACAGTTACGCAGTACAGCAGAGGTGATCCCTCGCTGTATGCCCCTCTGTTTGCCCTCTGAATGTTTGAGAACACTCCATTTGTGCTCAGTATGTTTGCTCACCTCCTACTGTCCACCAGGCCATCTTCTTCGGTGGTATTGACCCATCCATCCGTGGCGAGGTGTGGCCCTTCCTGCTGCACTACTACAGCTATGACTCCAGCTCCCAGGAGAGGGAGGCCTGGAGACTGCAAAAACGCACCCACTATCAGGACATTCAGCAGAGGAGGTGAGGAGAACAGGGAAAAGAAAAAGATACACATGTGCTTGTTGTAGGGTAGATTAGTAGGGAGATTTCCTGGTTGCTGATAACATCTATACCCTGAAATGAAATTTTAAGTCATCCCAGGGAATATTTGCACATGCAAACTGGGGATCAATTCTTTTAAAATGTCTGACTGAGACAATGTGAGATAAACTGCCACGTGGCTGCAGTATTGGCTGCCAAATGTTCAGTCAGTCAAACATTAAACCATATGTGAGTCTATTGTGGCTTCTCATCACAGGCGCTGAGCAATCAATAGGCACAATCAGGGAAGTGTTAAGGGGAGGTGCTCGTTGTGAAATAAAAGGTCTCTTGAGAAAAACATGTTGGCGCTTATCAGATCATACCCTCTTGTCAGAAGGAGGGGGGAAAAAACAGTTTCGATATGCACGGACAAGCACATGCACACACACAAGCACATCTGTCTCCACCCCGCGACCAAAAGGTTGAGTGTGCACATATTGCCACTTTGTCTGTAATGAATATGATAATTGGACAGGTTTCATCTGTGTGGCCTATTAACATTTTGAGTACTTCAGAAAGTCTTATCCAAGTCAGGTAATTAGTGCCCTTGTTCTGACTCTAATGTGGATTCCTTTAAAGACCATTTGACTAGAGCAGCCTCCAGGGCTACTAGTTGATCATTAGGTGCAAGGATACAAGTCTCTATTCCTGGTTTCCTCACCTTGTCTCCTTCCCTTAGCTATAATAACAAAGTAGCTGTGTGTGGAAGCAATGCAGCTGTTGCAAGTAAGAAGATTTTTGACAAACCAAACACTATTTGGTTATAAACAATATAGATATACTATACACACTTTACACTCATTGGCGACTTCATTAGGAACCCCTGTGCAATCTAATGCGACCCAATACAAACAGCTCTGCTATAAATTCTACTTTTACTAAGCTTACACATTTAAATTTTTTTGACATTGCCAAAAAGGTGATAATTCTACTTTATGTTTATTATTGAGGTGATAGTGGGTAGTGATGTACTGGAGTGCATTATATTGTCCCTAATGTTTTGCCCCCCTCATGTTTGTTAATGGAGTGTATCTAATGAAATGGCCGGTGAGTGTATATAAAACACTACATTTATAAACATTATTATTGACATATAGTACCAGTCAAAAGTTTGGACACACTTTCCCATTCACATCAATGAGAAAGTGTGTCCAAACTTATGACCTATACTGTAGGTCAACAGACAGTGAACAAAGTGACACAGACAAATGTTTAGTTCTTTATGTTGGGGAAACGGCACCTAAATGGTTTCATGTCAAGTTTTAATGTCTTTAATACACTTCAAATTTGTCATATAATTTGCTGTACTCTGTAAATGAGACAGTGCTTGTATTTATTATTTGGTGCACCAATGACCAAAAAACTTGTCTTAGATTTATTGATAGAAGAGAAATTTCACTTCTCTTTATCACTTTTTTGCAATTTTTTTGCTCATAAATGCAACTTTGACTGAACTTCAATGTATTGTGATTGGGATCATTTAAAGCTTAATTTCATTGTAATTTAATTGTATCATTGTTCACACTTTGTGCTGTTTTGTTTGTATTTTCTTGTTGAGTTTTGTGTATTTTAAAGGCCCATATAAGGACAGGTGTAAAACAACAATGCTCCTGTTTGATATTCCAATGTAAACGTAATTGATTTTATAAAACATCTCTTTTTTTGCAATACCTGCCTCTGAAATATTATTAAAACATGTATTGAACTTTTAAGTTGCATCCTCGAAAAAGAGAGAGCGAGAGGAAACGAAAGATAGCAAGGTGGCCTGGGAGGGTCCACACACAGCACAGAAACTAAACAGTTGCATGGCATTGCATCAGGTGTGTGCTCATTATTCCTCGTGGGGCCACATGGAAAATAAACAGTGTTAATTAAATCCCTTCTGCTTGTTTGGACCTGAGTACATTAGTGCCATACATGGAGTACATTGCTAGTATAATCCCTAACATTTAGAGGGATGGATCTTGGTTTTATGGATGTGGTATTATCCTCTATGGACTGCTTGATGGTAAAATCCCCCTTCAGTCCATTGCTTGCCCACCCCCACGTTTTCAGTTCTTTTGCAGATAACCATTAGTTTTTACACCAGGGTAACATTTGAGGTAAAGATGATTTGATAGCACTTTTTAAAAAAACAAAACAAATTACCAGGCATTTCCTGTGAGATAGCACAGTAAAAACTTTCTTAAACTCACCTGCTCCTGTCTTTCTAATCTATCATATCTGAGCCATGTCACAGCTGCAGCATTTAGTTTCTTTTGTGCCTGTACTATATGTAACTTTTTCTTTCATTTCTGCCTGGTGTTTGTTCAGGTTGTCAATGAGCCCCGAGGAGCACAGTGAGTTCTGGAGAAAGGTTCAGTTCACAGTGGATAAAGACGTGGTGAGAACAGACCGCAGCAACCACTTCTTCAGAGGAGAGAATAACCCCAATGTAGAGATCATGAGGTTAGACCACCTCTCTTCATTTTTCCCCTATTTCATTTTCTCCCAATCTCTATCTCGCTATCTCTCCCGTCCACTCCTTCTTTTACCTCGTCTCAATCCATCCTTATCGCTAAGATTCATGAGCCCAACGTACAGGCGTACCTATTCATTTCATATTCTGAACCCTGGGGGAGCTGCAAATGAGTTTCATGCTTTATTGACTCTGACTAAGCCGTCTGAGCACTTTTGATGCATACTCAGAGCTAATGGCTTTCTAAACGAGGAGCAAGAGGATTTAAATAGCATATTAGTTTAGTGACTCTCATTGAGGCTCCTGGTATTTGTCTAGGCATCATGTTTTATGGTGTATCTGGGCAGAGTGATACCAGTGCTGCAGATGCAGAGCATTTATCTCATGCATTCTCATTCATCTCACATCTATTGAAGTGATATTTAATGCATCACTTTTTGTGCCGTGACACTTGAGTTTTTCTAATTTTTAAAAAAATCTTTAATTATCCAAAGACAAACCCATCGCAGAGTCTGCTTCTCCAAAAAGCCGACCTCTCAGAATCAGATTTTAAAAGTTTTTTTTGTAAAATGATGTATCTATTTATTGTGCTAATAACAATAGAAACATCCTTAAGGTTTTCCCTTTTGTTTTAACAATATTTAATTATTCATGAGTACTACCAGGGAAGGTTTCTTTTAAATGGTATCCATATGCAGGGGAAAAAAAGAAAAAAGATCATTAATTAGCTCCCTGGTTACCAGAGGAGTCGGCATAGCAACCACTAAAGCAAGGCTTGTCATCCTTTCTGGGCTTTAGCTGCAATGCTTAAACACATTCAGAGTGTTTGGGTGGGACCGTACTTTTCAGCGGTTTTGGCTGGGCTACAGGGTCATGAATATGTCCAAATAAGAGACTGTCAAAAAAATAAATAAAGAGCGAAAAATTTGAATTTTTATGACTCTGTATTACCCCCTCATAAGGGCTGTTTGCTGCTGAGATGTTTTAACAGCCCTAAGATGTCTGTGGTTGTTCTTGCCCCAGGCGAGTTCTGCTCAACTATGCAGTGTTTAATCCTGACATGGGCTACTGCCAGGGCATGTCTGACCTGGTGGCCCCCCTGCTCACTGAGATCCAGGATGAAAGTGACACCTTCTGGTGCTTTGTCGGCCTTATGGAGAACACAATCTTCATTAGCTCACCACGGGATGAAGACATGGAGAGGCAGCTGGTAGGGTGTGTGTGTGTGTGTGTGTGAATGTGTGTCCTTGTGTGCATGTGGCAAATGTCAGATTTTACCATATAGTAAGAATACCATGATACCACTAGAAAATGTAGAGCTGTGTTTATAAGACCTCTCCGCCCCGCCCCCAGATGTACCTGCGGGAGCTGCTGCGTCTCATGCTGCCCCACTTCCACCAGCACCTGACCAGGCTGGGGGAGGACGGCCTCCAGCTACTCTTCTGCCACCGCTGGATCCTGCTCTGCTTCAAAAGGGAGTTCCCCGACACTGAGGCTCTGCGCATGTGGGAGGCATGCTGGGCACACTATCAGGTCAGGGCAAAGTCCAAACGGCTCCTTTGCATACACAAGTTTGTAAGAAAACTTTGTGTATGTCAGTGTATGGAGCTGTATTTTGTTTCACTACAGCACCAAATATTTGACGACTTATCAGGAGGATACAGAAATACACTGTTAACATTGTCTGCAATAGAAAGAGTCTGTGTTATTCCTTTAAACCATATTATAATCCTCCTAAATGCCTTTAAAATGTCATATCACTTCTTGGTCTTAAAGGGGTTTAATGGTTAAATCTTTCAGTAAAGATTCAACCTGTCATAAAATTGTATTAATTTTAAACACATATTCAAAGCATACCAGCTATACAAATCCCCATTTTAAAAAGTAACACTGTAATACTGTAGTGTGTAGTAGATGTAGCTGTCTTTCAAACCTCTAATTCATTCATTTTTTCCCACCGCTTCTGTCCTGTATTTGGGGTCTAGTATCATGTCCCGTTCACTGCCATGACACAGAGCTTAACACGCCTTCTTGCTGTCGCAGAGTCAAATATCACTTATGCTGCTTCATGCCATCTGTTCATGCTCCCTGCTAGATGTGCTGAACTTCAGCTGCAGGTGGCGATGGAGGAGATAGTACAGTGAAAACTCAGTTTAGACAGTTCAATGTCACATACTGGATGGACCAAAAGCAAAAACAATTTAGAAATCAGATTTTTCTGTGAATGGCAGGCTTCATTTACTTGTCATCTAAAATGTTTAGACTAACTGACACTCAGTTATACTGTTGGAAGATGCAGTTTGACATTAACTCATACTTTTGTAATAAAACAAAACTGTAGGTTACATTACCAGTGATAATTGGAAGTGAACTGTGCACTACAAAATGCTACAATAAAACATTATTTCTCATTTACACACAAAACACTGAACAAAGTCTCACTCATCCAAGTTTTTCTATTACCTGAACCTTTTTTTTTCTATTCAAAACTCCCTCTTGAAGCGTAATTTTTTTTAAGTATAACATTAATACTTTCCAAATGTGTATTTTCCTTGCACTGGATCTGCATACTGCATTCAGTATCTGTTCTTTGCCTTTCCTTATTGTGTGTTAACCTTCAGTTTGTTCCCTGCAGCAAGGTCATGACTGAATACACAGATCTGAGACCCGCACTGGATTTTTGAATCACAATAATATCTGTCTGTTTGGCCCCAAAAAGCTGAAAATCTTCTTGCTTGCTCAATATGTGTTTTTTCACCATCTTGTTAACATGTTATATATTATGTGAAAGTAAATAACCTTCCTTTTTCTTTTTTCTTCTTCTTTTTTTTAAATAGACGGACTACTTCCACCTGTTCCTGTGTGTGGCCATCATCGTTCTGTATGGGGAAGATGTGACAGACCAGCAACTCGCCACTGACCAAATGTTGCTCCATTTCAGCAACCTCTCCATGCATATGAATGGAGAACTGGTGCTACGCAAGGTATCACAGTAAACGCTCTTAGTTTTGTTGCCTTTATGTTATATTTAAGCTGTTTCAGTTCGCACTGTACACCCAACATACATGGGTATACATTTCTCAAAATATTAAAATAATCCTTGCTTTATGATCATGCTCTAGAAAATCCCTCCACAGCCTTCTGCATTACTATATATTTAATTCAGATCAGTGTTGTGTTTGCATCATGGGGCCCTGCCCAATGCTGCAGCAAAGCAGCCTTAACATACTGTAACGTGCCCACAGAGGCCTTGAGGTGCTAAATGGGATGCTGCCATGCTACGCAGAGTATTTATGATCTGCATCCCTGCTACTGTTTCTGTGCCTGCTTTCTCATGTTTATGGATGCTGTGTTAGTCCTGCTGCCACCACAGGCAGTGAGTTCATGTTAGCATGCAGCTGGTGTTACTCCTTTTGTTGTTGCCAGAGATTTTGCATCTGATGTTTTAAGAGCAGGCAGGCCGGCTTATTACCTTCAGGTAACACAGCGCAATGCTGACCTTGACAGGGTTTTGTTATCTTTTTTTCTGCTGGATGTCAGGGCTATTGATTTATTTTAATATTTTATATTTAAACCACTATATTTGAAATCTGCATCTAGCTGTTGTGCATCCACTGACTTTTGTTTCTTGTCAGTCCAAAGCTCTTATCAACCCATCACATTTGCATATTTTAGCTTATCTTGCCCCTTTCGTCCCGCTCCTTCAGGCCCGCAGCCTTCTCTACCAGTTCCGCCTCCTACCCAGGATCCCATGCAGCCTACATGACCTCTGTAAACTGTGTGGCCCCGGGATGTGGGACAGCCGCTACATCCCCACTGTGGAGTGTTCTGGTGAACACCCGGACTCACAGAGCTGCCCCTATGGAGGCACCTCCACCCCACAGCCCGCCTCGCTGTCCCCTTCATCCACACCCTCGCCCTCACCAAACCCCACGCCCGAGCCTCCACCGGAGGGCAAGAGAGGCGCCAAAACCCGGGATATTTTCACCTTCCGGAAACAGTCCTGAGTTGGAGGTTGTGGAGAGCTTTTGCTGGTCTCGGCTCCTGTTAATTCAGCAAGGTTTGGATCCATGAGCTCGATTCCTGAACTATTTGCTGCAGTTCTCCCTGCTTCTAGTTTGCAGTCACTATCTTACTGAGGATTTTATGTCATTTGATCCTTTCATGTGGTGCAATGTGGAATACTGCCTTACCAGAATGTCATTCGCGACGTTCAGTATCTCATGAATCTGCGATAAGGACGGTTTGCCGCTGGACGGGCTGGAGGTCAAGAAGCTGCTTTCCCTTTGAAGCAGAATGGACAATCACCAGCCACTATATTGGTTCTAGTCTGCTGCCGGCTTGGCATACTTCAAGTGGGCTTTGTGGGCAGGGGTCACATCAGGGTCTGAGGCAACTGGCCTGAATTCGTGAAGACTGACCAAAGGATTAAATGAAACTGGGAATTCATTCACAGGACTTGAAGTTTTAAATATGTTCCTGTGCTCTCACAATGGCATATTTGTGTGAATATCAAATTATATGTGCATATCTTATGTCTGAGCAGACATTTTTAAAATGAAATCCAAACCCTTGGCGTTAACAAAGAAGGGTTCAACCTACAAATAGGAATATAATAAATTACTGGTACTTTTTAAGTTGGTTTAATTTCCTTTTCAAAGAAGTGAATGTTTGCGTTTGTATGAGCAGTTACAAATATTTAGCAATATTATATCCTTGCATGAGCGGTTCGTTACATATAGAGGGCACAACTTGTTTCTTGGAAAACACTTCAGGCCCAAAACAGAAGTAAGAATGTGTTTACATAGGGCTCTGCATATTTCTGCATCAGATTGTGGTGAGGAACATTCTCATAATTTCTTTCAAATTGTGTTTCACGAGACACAGGAGGAAGCAAGTTCTATGTTTCCTTCTGATAAAGTCTGACACATGTTACCTGTTGAGCAATAGGGGTGTACACATTACTGTCATACCATCAGATATAATATGAATTTCCTGTTTGAGGTTTTGAATGGGTATGACAGTGGTGTCTGCCGAAGAGAGCATAGATCATAGTTTTATCCCGACAGAGAAATTGATTGCCTTCTGTTTTACTTGAAGTCTTGTCATATGTATTGAACCATGTTTAGACAGGGTTGTGAAAAATCGTCAGCACAGTGTTATTGTTTTTTTTCCCCCCTTCAGCGTTTTTTCCACTTTCACCTTGAAATGAACGACTGTCGACAACAGCGTACTATCAACACTTAAGTATCGGTCCACATGAATGTATCTACTGTTTGCGTCTTTCTCACTCGACTACAAGAGCGTCAAAAAGTCTTCTGTGTGTGTGTGTGTGTCTGTGTGTGTATAAACTAGAGTGACCTCTAAACATCTGGTAATGAGTTGGAGAACAGCCTTAGAGGGCCTCCCCCCTGACCAGTCTCTTTAATTATAGCAGTCATTGTGAAGAGAACCTGGGAGAGAAAGAAAGAAGAAAGAAAAGCTAGGCTGTGTGGGCTATTTAGAGAAAAGAGGACAAGAGAGATGGAGAGGAAAGGGTAATTTTGAAAGCTTAAAGCTTCACACAGGGATGTACAGTGATCTCCAGCTTGCCTCTGTGATTTGCAAGTCCCAGATGTAAAGATGGTCTCCTCTCTGAGGCTTTCCCCTGAGAGCTTTTGAGTGACAATCCTAGGGGTGAAAACATGTTCAAATTGCTGCTAAAATGTAATTTTAAGACCTTCAATCAGCCTCCCCCACCCCTCCTTTTGCTCTCCCACCAACTCTGTCTCTCTTCTGCTCTCTCCCTGTCTCACCCAGCAAGCAGTCTCTACAAATGACATTCATAACTGCTCCTTTTCCCTATTAGTTATCATGTGCAGCTGCTCACTGGAAATGCCCGGAGAGTTTTGAAGATTGGGTGGCTGCGTTAGAGCGAAGCTAAATCTGCGATGCACAATGGGAAAGTAATCAAACTCTCTCTCTGTGTGTGTGTGTGTGTGTGTGTGTGTGTGTGTGTGTGTGTGTGTGTGTGTGTGTGTGTGTGTGTGTGTGTGTGTGTGTGTGTGTGTGTGTGTGTGTGTGTGTGTGTGTGTGTGTGTGTGTGTGTGTGTGTGTGTGTGTGTGTGTGTGTGTGTGTGTGTGTGTGTGTGTGTGTGTGTGTGTGTGTGTGTTCATGAATTTTATTAAAATCTTCATTGAAATCACATTGTCTGCACAGGCACTGTAAGTCACAAGCCTAATTAAAGTCTACTCCTACTTAAAGGGGTTGTTATCAGTCATCACTGAATGTACAATGTTGCTTTTCAGTTCTAAGATATGTTAATGTATTTACTGTACACATCACAAAAAAGAAGACTATTCTTATTCTTGGTATTAATAATAAAAAAGCTGTACTTTCATCTTCTTTCTAGAAAATGTTTTATTGAATACCCATGACAAGGAATTTATAAGTGCCGTTCCGACAACAAATGGCTTGATTTTGATCTGATACCATGTCAAACCAGGCTGGGACTGACACCAACACCACCAAAACGTTTCATCATTAAATACTGCACAAGTAATAACATAAAGTGTATATATTTTATTTTTAATTCATTTACTGACTACACGCATCAAGATTGATATGGAAATATGCTTATAATCAGATGCCTACTGTACAAGTCAAATGACATACATTAATATTTAAACAAAAAAACATTGTGACTCAGTAATGGGCAAATTATTATTTTTATAAAAAATGAAGCAATGCATTAGTTCATACGGGACACGGAAGTCATACGCCCCAGCTGTAATCAGCTGACAGCCACTGTTGAATCAAGACGGTCCCTTTAAATATGACTCCCACCTACACTGATCTTGCTACACCGTTGCTCACACTGCTGCTGCTGGCAAAGCTTGCCCCCACCTTTCTGGTTCAGGGTCCCATGGGTCAATCTGAAATTCTGTCTTGCTTTCGGCCTACTCTGCATGTTTTTTTTTTGCATTGCTCTCCCTGTTTTTAGCTCAGCATGCTGCTGAATAATCCAGGGAGCATTTTAGAGAGGAGCCTTCAGCGCCAAGCAAAACTGTGTGTCCATTTGTTGCAATAAATGGTTTGATCTATGACGAGTGGTCCTGACTGAAATATTATAAATGAAGAAACAACTCTGCTCATCTAAAGATTAATTCACAGTTTTGAGGTTGCTAATATAATTATTTTCATTATCAATTCATCTGTTGATTATTTTTCTTGATCAGTTGATTAGCCGTTTGGTGTCTAAAATGTGTGTCGCCATTTTCCTAAAGCCCAAGATGCCTAAGATGTCTTGTTTTGTCTCAACCAGCAGCTTACTGTCATAGAAGACATTTAAGATGCTGGAACAAGAGAATTTGATCATTTTTTGCATTACAAAAATAGTTGGCGATTAATTTTCTGTCATTTTACTTATTGATTAATGGACTATTTGCAGCCCTAAATAATAATACTTCAGAAATCAATGCACTTTTATACCTACTGTACATACATACAAATATTATAGGCATACTGTATATAAATATTTGTTCTCATATTTTCTTACTGTTAAAATGTCCACACCCTGGTCACCAAAACTCTCTTCTCTTTAGCTTCTGGAGACAGTTTATTCTATAGGTGCATTTTCAAACTTCAAAGGAAAATCCGCCCAAAAACAGAATTTATATTGTTCCTTTTCTAATGACTGGATACAATCAATTAACTGTCTCCTCTACTTGGAAATTACAGCATCAAAACCTGATGATATTATTAGATGAGATGGCCAGATTTTCTGTTTGTGATAATATCAGTCATGTCTATAACTGACAAGGGGAAGATGTTAAATTCTAAAACACAGTATAACAGTATCACAAATGGAGAAGAGTGATCATGTTTGCTCACATTAGCCACCATAAGTTCACTAGTCATTCCAGACCAAGTAAGACTGTAGATGCAAACCAGTGCATTGAAATGACAAGAGGAAGTATAAGTTATATATAATATGTTATTTTTATCTCTTTAATAATACCTCGGTCACACAATGACAAGCAGCTGCAGGATTTGTTTTGAGACATCACATGGCAAGATTTGTTAAAACATTTTATAACTAAACGTTTATAACATCAAAAATAAGGTGTAATATCAATTCTAAGGTGCAGAGAGCAACAACAACTTATATTACGTAACAGACTCTGAGCCTATTTTATTAGAAAGTGTGTGGTAAAGCTGTACAGCACATATGACAACTTCCTGAAACTGTTTGTTTTCTAAGAAACATTAGGCCTAGTTCAGCAATTGAGGCCACCTGTGGAAGGACAAGAGAAAAACCCTGTGGTGTCAGCAGAAACCTAACCGATTCACCTGGAGTAGCCTCACAACAAAACAAAACAAAGATTTAAGATGGATGATTCTGAACAATTGTGTCTTTGCTTTATGCACACAACAAGCTCAACCTGTAGCTTAAATAATGCATAATGTATTTGTTTTTGTTTCTCATGTTTGCACAATTTGTTATTAATTTTAGTGGTTGAATCATGTTGTTCCTCAGGCCTGGAAAGAGATTCAGGCAAAAAATGTTCCTTTAACTTTAACTCATAAATATTTGTTAAAAAAAATGAAGTTACAGTTTATAAGATTTTTAATACAGTTGTAGTAACATGTAAGACTTTGCCTCCCAAATTTCAGAAATCCACAACACCTAGCCAGCTTTTGTAATTCCAATCCCAAACCCTGGCACTCTTCTGTTCCCCTTAGCAGCTACAAAAATAAGATGTTATTTTGCAGTGTGCCTTCCTTTAACTCTGCAAAGATGTAAAAAATGAGGTGTGAATTTTTGTCTCACAGGGGATTTCCAATCCAGTTTTCTGACAAATAAGGTCTCCCATGAGAAAGGCAGCCGAGGCAGACGGCGTGTTTCCAAGAGTTTAACCCTTCAATGCTTGAGAACAGTCTTATCAGTCTCTGCTGTTTGTTGTGGCTGTTTGACAGTGTGTACGTGTGTGATGGCTCAGGCATTTGACAGCGATCAACTGTCTGTTGCGGACAGCTGTGGAGATAGCATCAACCACCGTTGTCAGGTGGCTTGCTCCTTGTAAATGAATGGAAGACTCGAGCTGTCATTCGCCATTGGGGAATGGCTCTGGCACCTCAGGTATTCTGTTTTAGTCACTCTGGTTATAGGAAAACACTTTTTTTCTGAAACACTAGACATGCAAATGAATCTTTCGGGCACACCTCTACAGTGTAGTGACTAAAGTGTTTCTCATCCCCAGTGACACCTGAAACTCCCTTTAAGTGTCTCTCTGTTTTAATCTCCTCACATTATTAACCATGTTGATTAATGCAAGACATCGCTGGGATGAGTGTAATAGGTTTCAAAAAGAAAATTAGTTAGAAATTACCTTAACCTCTACCCTGAGATTGCCCAGGGACCTAATCTATTGTAAGCAATTCTCTACTGTACGTGTGATTATTCTGCTATCCAGAGACCCCGCTGTCTCTGATGTGGGGGCCGGCCTGCCTGCAATTACAACCCATTAGCCCCTGATTGATAGCTTCTCTGAGGGCTAATGCATTTCTATTGCAGAAAACAAGATAAAGGGAAAATGACAATAAATACATAAATGAATAAAACGCCACTTCTCATTACTCAAATCTTTGGCCTCTTTGCGTCCTTAGAGTAACTGAAGCAGTTTTTATCCACTGTATGTGGATAACTCTGCAGCACATGAATTATCCTCCCTGCTGTAAAGTCTGCCTGAGCAGTGCTCGTTGGGGTTACTTTGCTTATTTCTACACAGCGTTAGATTAAAGAACGTTCAGTGCAGCATTATGATTGATAAGATCTGTGGTTTAACGGGTAAAATAAAACATGTGTGGAATGATAATTCCCAACCTGCTGTCCCTTTAGTGTTACAACCTCATAATCTGTTGCTTACAGTATCACAAGTCTACAGAACCACTGAGAAGCAAATGCCGGAAAAAAAATTCTGGTGAATCATTTTCTAATTTTTTTTCTCTCCAAAATATACTTGTTGGTACAAGTCTGACACAAGACTGAAAAGCTGGAAACTTTCATTTCATCTGACCAGCTTCAGGTACTTAGCCATAAGTGGAACTTTCAGGTGTGCTTGGACCCCTTGAGTTGTAAAATGTATTTTTCCTCTAGATTTTATCAAGAGAAAACTGAATCATTTAAATGCAATGGCTCAGCTTATTCTTATTTCGTATATCATGGCAAACAAAGGGAAGGGCCTAAAAGTAGAAAATTAAAACGGAGGGGAAATCCACGACTTAAAGTGAGAAGAATAATTATATTGAGAAAGTGAGCAGCCAAAAGTGGGCCTTTTTAATGCACTGCATGTTGTACAATCATTACTGTGTAAAAAAAAGTATTCATGTGGTAACACTAACAACACATTCTAATTTTCTCTCTGAGTACTTTCATGTGCCAACCAAGTCAAGTTTAACTCACTCCTCCAATATGCTTGAAAAGCTATAATACCTTACCTACACACAGTGTGGGCTCTCAAAGTGGGACCCCGGAGTTCTTTGAAGGGGTTCCAGGGCATACCCATAAATATGGGGAATAGTTCAATTTACTAATATTTTATTCACTAGAAGTTAGCACAACGTAAGAATGACTATTCCGATAAGAGGTTTCACTCTATCCATGTTTTCTCCCCACGTACAGTGGAGACAGTTATGGAATTAGATGCTGTTTATTGAATGGTGCAATTATAGTGAGATGCTTTTTCTTAATCAGTCTTAATAGTTCAAACCTTTTCATGTTGAGGACCCCCAAATTGATATATACAAGGAACCGCTGACCCCATTTGTAAAGATTTTTTGTGATCATTTAATGATTGTTTTAGCTATCATTAAATGTACAAAATTGTCATATTCCTTTGGCAAGTGTCCAAATATCCTAAAGGGTGTTTAAAAAAATATCTTTATTAGTAAAACATCCTTCACATAATGGGTGAAATGACCATGTTACTACGTTACTCCTACACGGTAAACTAACGTTAGCTATGCAGTCTACAGCCTAGGTTGTAACTGTTGGTTGGTCATGAACAATATGCTGGCTAGCTAGTGGGCTAACAGCTAACGTCAGTGTAACTAATGCAAACGGCAGATAGGCACTGATTCAAATACATTTACAGCCAAAAAGACATCACAGTAATGTTTATTTTCACCTGGTTTCACAGATAAAGTAAGTGACTTAGAAAGATTATCCTGGCAAAACCTTTTTTTCACCTATCAAAAACATACAAGAGAAAAAAGAAACAGAGAGACTTTGAAAATTATCGCCACCGTTTTTCCCCTCACTTGTCTCCCAGGGCAAGTGCTATCAGAAACATATGTAAAGCATTCTGTGGAGGCTCTTTGTGTGAGAGTTGTATTCAAACACTATCTTCTTTGCTCCATCAGTTTTTGCATGAGCATCACACACTAAAATCTGCTTGTGTGTACAAGCGTTATTGCTTTCAAGAAACCCCACACCAAACCAAATCACCCCACCCCCACCCCCCAATGGCTCCACTTGTCAAATTACAGCCCTCTCCCCTCCTCCTCAATTCTTTCGTTTTCCCTGCCTTTGACTGAGTGACAGTGCAATGCCTGGCTACTCTCCTGTCGCGAGGCCCTCATTGAACTGCATTGGTTATTACCCCCTAATTATCAATTACAGGGCTCGGCTTCCACACCTGGAGCAGGCCAGGCTGGGAATGAGCTTAGGCCATTAGGCTGGACCTCCGGCTGGGCTGTTTATAGAGGGGGCTGGGTTCTACCCTCTGGAGGTGTTAATGGACCTTCCAGGGGTATAGTCAGCAGGCTGATCCAGCAGTGTCTAATAACAGAACAAGAGGACGGATTCATGCTGAACTGCTGTTGGCATTTTAGTGTTTATTTCTACTATAGATAGACTTCAATGGTTGTCAGTGTACAATATATGCAAATTGATCTCTTATTGAAGGGGAATTCTACTGATTTTACATATCATAATAAATGTGCTAGCCACTATACTGTCTGTGAAAATTTGTATAATATTTCCTGTGGAGGAGCTTTGGCTAAGGAAATTGCTCATGTTCCATCATTTGAATATCTCAGCTTTAAAACTTCACACCAGGCCTGTACTGCGTAGTGGATTTGTTAAGTCTGAAAGACGTGGATGCATTACATAGTGAGGGTCACATAAAATAGTTTGTGATGCTTGATGAGAAGAAGCTTTGGGATTTAAAACTTTATTGCTGTTTTAACATCAGATAGGGTAGATAGACCGGAAATTGCTTTGGTGACCTCACATAAAACAACATCAAAGCAGGAACCTCTGGACATCACATGACCACATTGAAGACATAACACAAGTGTTAAAAAAATATAAAATGACCACATTCACACAATAAAAACTTAAGCACTATAAACCAAGCATGTTGTTGCACATACCATTGCAGTGGTGTGTTAATAGTTTTTAGGAACTGAACTGCCTCTGGATATGTGCTGTTATACAACATGGCTACCATGGCTCCTCTAATAGTTCCAAATCTTTTTAAAGAAGGGAGAAGTTGAAAAAAAGATGCCAAACCATGTAGTTATAGGAAAACGCCATGTAAAGTCATGATAAATGGGATTCTGCTGCATTGATTTTGACCATTCTTTATTTAATCGACCTCTTGCAAGTTACCTAACTTTATAGAAGTGTAACAGTACTGTACACCACTGGAGTACCTAAGCTTTTAAGGTGGGCACAGAGTAGTTTTCCTATGAACTATCCACATCCATGATTTGTAATAGCATTAAGAAATACTTTGCTCTCTGACTCATTGCCACATTGCACCGTTTAAGTTATCATCCAGCTCTCTTTTACGTTGGTGTCTAGGCTCTGCACATCCATGCAATATTCAGAACAGGTGCAGCATTGAAAGAAAACTACTAGAGATTGCTAATGCAAATTCCACTCTCCGTGTAGCATTTTATTTGCCTGTAGCTACTGATATCTTTCTTCATACTAAGTGATCACGTATGACAGAGTACACGCATAGATCACTGCTTTCATGTTGCCACAGCCATCTGTATCCTCCCCTCCCTCCTTTGCTTTCATCTTCAACTATGCACAAAAATAGATGTCTTTTCAACCTTGAATACAAATAGATTGACTCGGCCTCTTATCATTACAATAGTCACTCTTTTCAAGCCTGTCTCCACTGTGCTCCATTCAACTGTTAGTGATGTTTAGGTGAAGGAGTCAGCTTATGGAAGCTGTGCACCATATCATACAGAGATTGAAATGAAAATGAGGCATTTCTCAAAATAGCTGCAGGCAAATGGGGGAAGCTGTTAGTCTGAGGATTGAGGGTGACAGGGGTGAAGATATATGTTATGACTTTCTGTGTATTTTAGAGCTCATGGCCTGTTTTGAGTCTTCACCATGCTGGATGCGTCTGAGATATGTCACAGGTGTTATGATGGATTGGAGAACGTGGTATGCACCGCATTAACTTTGCAATCGGTTTACATTGTGCAAGGGTGAAAGAGAACAGAGAGTGCAGGTGTGTGTGTGCTGGTGAATGCAAACACGCATCTGTGTTATTGTGTGTGTATTTCAAACCCCCCCCCCCCCCCCCCCCCCTCGCCCAAGCAGTCTTCCTGCTGGTGTGTGTGTGTGAGAGAGACATTGTGTGTGTGTTTGCATATTTTGGTGTGAGCCAGAACAAGGGAGGAAATGAATGACTAAGACAGAGCTCTGAATTTATTTTCTCATTATGAAAGAAAGCTCTATGATTCA
This sequence comes from Scomber scombrus, assembly GCF_963691925.1. Taxonomy (NCBI): domain Eukaryota; kingdom Metazoa; phylum Chordata; class Actinopteri; order Scombriformes; family Scombridae; genus Scomber; species Scomber scombrus. The sequence continues at coordinate 15,229,657 of NC_084987.1, forward strand.
TAGCAGGTTGAAAATATGCTTTTCTGCATTATGAACTCAATTCATGAAAGATGTTTTATTTTTATGTACACAGCCTTTTATCCTGCTGCCAAAAGTTCCATTATCCCCAACAATGACTTATCATATATAAGCATGTTTTAACAGTGTGAAATCAAAGGCCACCAACCCAGTGGTTCAGATTCATACTGTAGTATTTCCCTGTACTTTGGCTACGCTTGTGTTGCTTTTGCTTAAAGACTGGTGACATCCTATATTTTTCTTATTTTTCAACAAATTTCTTAGACTAACTTTTATTGTTGTTATTGTTTTATTGTTGTAGTAGCCAAAGTCAGATATATCTTATTCCTCTGTTGTCTAAAAGCTATTAAAAACACACGAATTAGCCACAGTGTTGCACTGGGTGACATACTCCTTCATTACAATGAATACGGGCACTATAGTTTCCCTTTTAGGTTGTAAAGTATGTATCAATCTGCTGCTGAAAATAGTTTCCAACAAATATGCTATTTACTCCCTTTTGAATAATGTTTGTTAAAAGCTACAGTGCCCAACTGTTTTAAGAAATTACTGATCCTTTTAAAAAATGTATCTACTGTATACATTTGTAATGTGTTTTTAAAGATTTAAATCTTAAGTCTTCAGTGGAAACCAATGAGCTTAGGGCTGAGTTCCTCAGACAATGTAGGGAAGTTGGAAAGTATTGAGAGACAGACAAATTGTTGGTTTTGGTCTTCCTGGGGTTTTGTTAACAATAAGAAACAGTTGGAATATCACTATTCATGCCCAATATCATATGTCTACCATAAGAGATTACTGAGCAGATTAAAACAAATTAATCATCATTCAATTTAAATTTTACAGTGTTATTTATAACACAGGATAGAACTGAACTGAACAGAACAGAAATAATGTTCCACTATAAGCAGAACAAATCCCATTTTCCTGCAAATACAATCAAACAGAGATGATGAAATTTAAAGTTTGCTAGTATAAGTCATCTTGACAACCATTAGTGATGTTGCCATGATGTGTCCACAGCCACTCGGTGCATTAAGCCTCCCTGATGTCCCCTGTTGTTGTGCTTCACTGGGGCTGTGGGATATGTGCACTGACGCAAGCTCTAGTCCCACTTGGGCAGCCATGCAGGTAAATAAACTGGTGATTGTGTGCAGAGGGAGGACATCACGTGCACAGATGAAAAAGCCTGTTGATTACTGATCAGTTAGCCACACTAATAATGCTCCATGTCCAGACTGTCAGCCTCAGGGTGAGCACTGGGACAATCTTTAATATGTTGATTGAAATACAAATTCTGTATTGACCAGAAGGAAAATTCTGCTCCAACCAGTATCATTTATTTGCATGTAATTGCATCCATATGTGTGCTTGGCATCCAGTCATTGATTTCAATATGGGAGATGATGAAAATTGCCTTTCACCTTAATTACTGATCAATTTAAAGAAATTGAAACTCTCCTGTTATTTAATATGTAGCAATATCTCAACTCTATGCCTATGTTGTGGATACAGGCATAGAGTCACTTCACTTTCTGCATTCCCAGTGAGTCTGTGGTTCTGATACCTCCTACTTTAATCAGAGGATGGTGATATCCTGTATTGGATCAATCACGGTGCAACATGAATAATTTGTCACTCCTTATTATTGTCTGGAGAATCTGTGTGGCTCTTCAGCAGACAGTTTGGTCTCTCTGTAGTTGCCATCTACTGTGAACACTTTTTTTTGTCAATTTTTCATTGAACCAGATGTGTTTCTGTTTAATCTGACTCAGGGCTGAACTATGTCTGCATCTGAAATATGTCTAAATAAGATGTCTATCTGTGTTTCAAATCCTTTCAGGTCCTTTTGATAGATTTTGTGCTGAAACAGACCTTTTTAGCTATAGACATTCTTTCCTTGTTTGTGTCATGGCTGTGCATATGTGACTGTGATAACACTGTGTCTTTGCTGTTGAGAATACTTGTGTCAAGGTAGGTTAAGCTGGGAACACACACCTCAAGTGTCTCACTTAGACAATACCTGCCATTTCCAACAATGCACCAATTAGAGTACATCCTGTGCTAACCAAGTGCTCCATTGGTGGCTCAATCCATCCAGTTCTTGGATCCAAATCTTTGTCACCTCAAAAGAAAAGCACTTGTAACATCACAAGGCCCATCCACCATTATCCCTCTTTACTATTATGCATCTCCAGTGAGCACCGCAGCTCCCCTCAGGGCAACAAGGCAAGGTTTGATTCAATTCAATCCTAATCAGACACTGTTTGCCTGTTTTTGGATTGGGTGTTATGTTCTCTCACAACGTGAAAGGCGTGGTGCCTCAGGCACCACTGACTGCGACAGGGCCCCCACAAGGGACCCCATGGTCGCTCCATGGGGAGGAGTTCCTAATCCAGGATTATTCTCCCAGACCCGCAGCCAGCTGGATTAGGGGATAGTCAGTGGAAAAGGGCACCGTCGGCACTCTTTCCTTTAGCAGCTCAGTGGATTAAAGCCATGCAGACACCGGTGCTGCCTGTGAGGTGCAGAGACTGAGAGGAACAACGAGCCTTGGCGGTCCCCTCACAGCTACACAGCAGCACCATACAAGGAGATGGAAAAAAGGGGATGGTTGAGTGCACACTCACACCGGATGAAGAGTTGATTTTTCCATTCTTAACTTTGGGTGTTCAAATATGGTGTCAGGAGATAATGGCAGCCTTTACGGGTGGATGGTGCTAAACTAAATTGAAGAGAAGGAAATTTAAATAACACCAGCATTCACACATTTACTATTTTTCAGCCATGAAATTCCATATCTCATGGCCTTGTGGCCTTACAATCCTGAAGGCCTTACAGTCTGACAGATGACAGGTTTCATACAGCTCCAACCTGCCATCACTCATAATAGAGACTTTCCACATCAGTTTGAGTGGGTGTGCATTTGTTCATTGTTTCATTAGTGTGTGTTTGTGAGAGCAAATGGGACTTTGAGAGCAGCTACTGGTTGCGTTTGTAAATCTTGCATTCCTTGTGGTTCATGTGTGAAACTGAGCACACAATAGCAGCAGAAGAGCAGTGTCAGATACCCCCGCTAGTTTCTCCAGCCAGTAATCAGCTACTATTGATTGTGAAGTAGTCAATGAGAGTAAAGTCTCAATGTGCCCTCAATGCTGCCGCGGACGGATCGATCACGGCCTGCTGCTGAGCCTTTGTGTGACCAACATAATGGAATGTGCATGCTAGTGTGCAGTGCTTACTTTCCTTGATTTTAATAAAAGAACATCTTATTCAGGCTTTTTTTTTTTTCAAAATGTTGCAAGGATAGGAAGAGTGATCTTTTTTTTATTGCTATTTACAGAACATTCAATAGAATTGAATAGAACCGTTGTGCAAACAAATGTATGCATTTATCCATGAGACTGAGATGCATGCAACCACATTACCTCCCCATCAAAACCACATCCTATCAACTTAATGCAGAGAAAGAGGCCATATTGAAATTGCCAGGTGCCTAATTTGGTCTTTGTCACACATAATTGAAACCACTCATCCCTCCCCCCACTGAAGGGGAGAAAAAGAAAGAGAGAGAGACAGGGGGGAGAGAGAGAGAGATAATTGCCTTATAAGGCAGTAGGCTGTTATGAATGTGACGTCTCATTCCCAGCAGCATGCTGGCAGATGATACGGTAAAGCCCACATCTCAAATCCATCTGAAGAAAGCTGGCTCTCACAGGCTTTGGTTTGATAGCTCCAGCTGTCTCGTTTAGGGCTTCATGTGTGTGCATGTGTGTACATACGTATATGTGTATATGTGTGTGCTTGCAGGGGGAGATGTGGTGCATGGAAGCGTACATGTGTGTATACGTGTATGCTTTCATGGGGGGGCTGTGTTGTGTGTGAGTGAGTGCATGTGTGCCATGTTATTGACTCCTGAATTACTTCTCTGCAGGGGGATTTTGTAGGAATTTCGTGTGTGTGGCAGCGGCGGGTAGGAGAACATGGATGATAAATAGAAGGGTGTGTAGCCTATGTGTGTATATGTGGATGGGGTGTGGGATGCTGAGTCAGGTGGGTGATTTACAGCGTAAGCATTGCAGTGCAGGTGGAAGCACACAGACACTCCATGTGCAACATAATTCTTCTCTTGTTTTTTTTCAGGCATTCAACCTCCTCTCTCCTTTCTCTACATCTCCAATCCTGTCGTTCTTTATTTCTCTATATGCAACTTTCCATCCCAGTCCTTCTTGTGGCATCCCTCTGTGTTGCTCTCCTTTCCTCGTCGATCCTCTCTTCCCCTCTCCATCACTATCCCTCGCCGTCTCCCTGCATCTCAGTGTACCCCTCCCCCAACCAGACAGCCCGGTTGTGCATATGTGTGTGTATGTGTAATGTGTGTGTGTGTGTGTGTGTGTGTGTGTGTGTGTGTGTGTGTGTGTGTGTGTGTGTGTGTGTGTGTGTGCGTGTGTGTGTGTGTGCACGTGTGTGTGTGTGTGTGTGTATGTGTGTATGTGTGTGTGTGTGTGTGTGCGCTCCCAGCTGGGGGCAGCAGTAGGGAGAAATGTTCTTTGGGGAAATGGAGGACGGTATGCAGTCTGCTCCTCTTGGAAAACCGTCAGTGTATCATCTCTCCTCTTCTCTGTCCTTTGTATGCTTAAAATATTTTCTTATTCTCTTTTTGAACGTATCTCTGCTTTACTGTATCTGATTTCTCAATCTGCAAAAAAAAAGACTCTACCTGTCACCCCCTCCCCCATCTCTCCTCCTTCCTTCTCTGTCTTCTCCTGCTCTCGCCGTCTCTCTATGCTAGTGATGTGCCAGGATTTTTTTTTTCACTGTTGCTGGTGCCCTCTCAGCATGTGCTACTCTCCCCCCACAGAGAGGGTTTTCTCCTGTCACTACACACTCCTCACAGGGTATCCTCTCACTACCAGCAGTCTCTTTACTGTAAAGCCCAGTTCTCCATTTATCTTAGCAATCCTTTAAAAAAAAAAAAACTCCCCTTCTTGCTTTTTTAGAAGTGCCGCAAGCTCCTTTCAATTATCTTCCCCTTTTTCTCAGCAGTCGCTGGGAGACAGCTTTTCTGCGCAAATATTTGCTTTTCATGAATATGCCATCATTAAGAACCCTGCATAGGTGTGGGTGCAGCCCCGACGAAATGTTAATTGCGGCTCGGCGAGGCCCTCTCGTGCATTCCTCCCCTTGCAGGAATCTGGCAAGAGCTCAGACAGGGAACAGACGTCTGGGTCAGGGCAGGCTCAGGCAGAGAGAGTGTAAGAGAGAGTGAGAGGAGGAGAGAAAAAGGGAGAGTAAGGAGAAGGAAAGCAAAAATTTGGAGTGTGAATGAGGTGTGAGGGGGGAATAACTGAAGTTAGAGTTAAACTTCATTAGAGAGAGGGAGGGATGGAAACATGTTGAAAAGATGGAAATGTCATATCTCTATTTGTACCATCAGCTCAAGCACCAATAATCTCTTTCAGGCCTCGAAGTCTAACATGAACCACAGGGGAGCTGACTTTTTTGAACACACTTCCTGACCACCCAAATACAAATCAAATGCCGGAATCACCTTTAAGCAATCCTAAAACCATTTCTTTACACATTATGACAGTATTACTACTAAACAGCTGAACATTTGGTCCTTAGATTATGCCTTTTCTCTGTTGTTGTACCTGTTTTTAATTACCGTTTGGCTTTATCATCCTATTTCCCCTTTGAGATTTACGTTTAATGAAACATGTGTTATTTATAAAATGCATTATCACTATTATTATTATAGGCCAGAAAAAATGAGATTGTAAACGCCCAGAGGGAGTTCAGTTGTCAATTCTAGTACAACTGGATGAGGACCAAGAGGCCAGCATGAAAAGAGGGATTAGAGTCCGTTTCAACATGGAGCTGGTATCTGTTGCAAGATCGCCTTAATATGGTGAACAGCAACGGCTTTGTTTTAGGCGAGGAATGCAGCCGGTTCAGCTAAATTAGAGGCGGCCATTTCCGCTGGCATGGGGAACTGGCATTGTTGGCAGACCTCCTCGAGCGGAAGACCATGGACACCGTGGAATAAAAACTTCAATCAGAGAACACCACAGATTTCATCCAGAAAGGAGGGTGTCATCAGCAAAATCATCAGACGTTTGGTTAGAATGAAAACCTGCATGTTCTTGGCAGTCATAGGTTCAATTTCGACTTCAGAAACTCTCTATGTGGGTTTCCAGACCTCCTGACTACAGGTTAGACATTATAAATGATGGACAAGCATACTGTAAAACATACATGACAGTTTTATGGACTAGTCAACCAACAGGAAGGAGAACATCTCAGCCTTTAGATACAATGCGAACAGCTGTTTCAATCACAACAATAAATTACACATAACAAAATATTGCACTCACTCCATGGTAAAAACACAAAAACACATTGCACGTAACACATATCGCACAATCATTACAGCTTCAAGCAGCATTATTAAACAGTTTAATTGAGATAGATGCAGGATAGATTGGGATGTCGCCTAAATTTGCTGCATTAGTTGCTTTTCTTTTGTGTCAGTTCCTCGGGTCTGATTGGAGTTTGCGTATGTATATAAAATTGTTGCTGCAGTCACAACAGCTCCATGTTGTGTCTGTTCTGAGACTGCCTCACTGTCATCTCACTTCCCAAGTTTATCTTCGTACCTTAAGGAGCAGTGGAGCATAAGATCCTCCTCCACATTTTTCCTCCAGGGCTACACTGAATGCATCTGACATGTGAATGTTTGCTTGGGTGGAAACTCTCCAGCTCCCTTTTCATCAGGTGTCCCTTTTTTAGTCTTTTCTTTGCCACTCACTCTATCTTACACAATCCTTTCTGTGGCAATCCCCCTTTTCTGTAATGTCATGTGCTGGCAGTGCAGGTGCACGTGGGTGGAATGATGCCTCCTTTACCTTATTATCCTCTGTTTTATCCCTATGCATCAAGTCTAAAACATGCTCTCTTCCTCCCCTTGTCTATTTCTTTCCACAGGTGAATTCTCCATCTCTCTCCTTTGTCTCTCGCTTAACCCCCCACCTTCCCCCCTCTCCCTGCCTGCTGCTTTTCCAAAGAAGTCAACCTGTTATCGGCAAGGTCTATGAATAGCACAGGGTTGGAGCTGCGACCCACTCACCTCCCTAACATAGCTCATGTCTTATGCATTACTCCTGCATGCCAAAATCCCTCAAGCTCTGTTTCTGCTGTTACTTACGGCTGTAGTTCTGCTACGACACCTAGTTACCAAAAAATATTTCTGCAGTTTCTTGATTTACATACATTGATAATGAAGTGAATGTGCAGATTCACACAATATGTCACAGTGTTTAAAAAATGTGACCATGTCTATCGCCTAATTAACTGCAGACAGTTTATCTCTCTCTCTCTCTTGAGCTGAAACACTTAAATGACGAGATGTGTGAAACTGCTAATAAACAGGTGTACCTATTTGCATTCTGCACACTTTTTTCTCCTACTTTCCTTGCACCAGGCGACAAGCACATACAATATATGTATTTGAAGATTAATGCTCAGTAGTCAGAGCTGCATATACTGTATACGCAGATGCAGCACAAAGATAAGCTTTTGCTTTCGTCGATGTCATCGTTCTCCCTATGTTGCTCCTGGAAATTCGGTTATGGCAAGATGCTTACTCCCAAATACTGAAACCTGTTTACAATGCAGTGAGCGGCGGCATCATCCTCCCAGTGTTTCTCCTCTATGCCACTGCTCCAATAATACACCAGGGACAAGGAGCTTAGCAGTGACAGCCCCAAATCCCTCTTTCCACAGAACTGATTTCTGGATTAAGGAGGGGAGATTTCCACACCTCTGAATTGTATTGTATACGGAGCTCACGCATCTTTTCATGCATCTTTTCTTCGGCAGTGTGCATCGAAATGGGAGCATTTCCTTATTTACACAGATTTAAAGAGATTCTGGATGGGGTATGGGAGGCTATAACATCAATGAGGTTTAAGGCAGGGAGAAGGTGGAGAATAAGAGTGATTATTGCTGTAAACCTCCTTTATGGAAGGATTTCAGAGGTTCAATTATAAAAAAAAAACACCTTAACTGAGTGCTCATGTATATTTAAGTTCCTGAAAAGCATGTTCACTCAAGACAGGGTGAATTCTTTTTCAAATTCAAGTAACGCCTAAAATCTGCTCTCATAGCTCTCCCATTGCTTTGACAGATTTGGATGCCACAAAAAGGTTGGAAATATTTTCATTCCAGTGTGATAAAACCATCCCCACTTCATTCCTCCTTTCCCCTCCTCCCTCATTTCTTGCCCAATCCCTTTATTTTCCCCGCTCCCTCTTTCCTGTCCTCCAGGACCCTCCTCTGATCCTCCGTCATTTTTCTGACGTTGCATTACCTAACATTGTTTTGACTTTTCAGGTTCCGCATTCCTCTGCACAGCATTCCGGCCTGCTTGTGGACCGCCGGAAGAATTCCTGGCCTGTGATTATCCACTCATATTTCATTTACACACAGACACAGACACAGACACACAGAGACACACACACACACACACACACACACGGGGGAGGCAATAAATTAATGAAATGGGCTTTACTCTTTTATTACCTCTGAAGAAAGGTTTATTGTTTCTTGTTGCAAGGGGTTGAATTGATTTACTGATACATTCCAAAATGTCCAAACACCATTGATTTGCTTTTGAGTGATCAATCTAGAGAGATTTGTGTTTTTTAACAGATGCTGTATGACAAGCTGAACATATTTGTGTGTGTGTGTGTGTGTGTGTGTGTGTGTGTGTGTGTGTGTGTGTGTGTGTGTGTGTGTGTGTGTGTGTGTGTGCGTGCGTGTGTGTGTGTGTGCTTGCGTACGTGTGTGTGTGTGTGTGTGTTTTTGTTTTTTTTTCTTAGGGAGCCAAATGAAACAGTACTTCATTGCATGTTTATTTTACATTTACTGACAAATTAACTTGTGAAGTGCAATTAATTAGGGGCCGGAAATGATGAAAATCCAAATCAATCAAACCGAAATTTCCCTCATGATGCATCTGCATATGTGTATGCGCATTTGTAATTACAGTAAAACACACATTTTGTTAGATAAAACAACAGTAATTTTTGCCTGAGTGAATAAACAAATTAGACCCGGCAATGTATCTAGAGCAGACACATGTATACACACTCACAACAAAACACACATACACAAACACTCGACCTACCAGTTGGCAGTGGGTGTTAATTGTGTTGGGCCTCAGGGCAAAAATAACATTGCACCAAAGACAGGGAGACAGAGTGTGTTCTGTTCTGTCTTTCAGCAGCCTACACCTTTCATGACAAAACCACAATCATGTTACAATAATAAAACTGTAGCTCATTCCTCATACAACAAAATTATTTCTCATTACATGACCTAAAAGATATTTATTATTTCATTTTGTTCAAATGTTCTCTCTTTTCTTATTTAGCTATATCCCCCAGTGAATCCCAACAGACAGTGTTTTCATGACTATATGATTGTTAATTGCTAATTAGGCCTTTGTAGTAAGCAACCCCTGTGTGAGGTGATAGCACTGTGTCGGTGTATACAGAATAATTACACTGAGAGGTGTTGTAAAGAGCATGTCAACATCTGCTCCCTGTGTGGCTATAAGAAAGAAAAGGTTTCTGAGAGGGATGCTTATAAATGTGACAGGTTGTACTTAAGGACGCAGTGATACTTTAGCACTGGTACTTTGGAGGGAATTTGGCACTAAAAAGGCAGTAACTTTGAAAGATGTTGCAATGATTTGACCAATTTGAAGACATTATTTTCAAATTAGTTTTTGCACAGAAGTAGAGCAGTGGATTTTATCTTCCAAAGTGCATGACAAAGGGATCCTCTAATGGTCAGTATGAGCAGAAAGTATGATTACAACAAAAAAAACATGGGCACCTGACTATTCTTTTTAAACTTCTGCACACATTCTGACTGCCCATTTTCTTTATTTTCAGGTCATGAAAGTTCATGGTGAAACGATCAAATTCAAATGCACTATTTGTGGGAGGAATCCCTGAACTAATGCAATGTTTGGGAAAAACCCATGACCACATATATGTACACACACATCCTAGGTATGTCAGCGATTCATCAGTAATGCATTTTGATTGAGCTCCGAAACCAATGGAAAGCAATGAAAACACCAATCAGTTCTGCTATTAGTATATATAACTGGTATATATAACTGGTTTCATGCATACCCCTCCCTTACATACTGTTTCTCATACAGCGTTACCTTAATGTAATTAAAACGTGTGTGTGACAGCGGATAAAACCAGTGAAACAGGATTTAAGAACCACAAAGATCTTCTCATGAAATAACTGCAAGGCACTGCTGTTAACTCTCATGCAACACACACTCAGCCTCACATCCCCCCACGCTCTTCTTTACTCACTGCCTATGTAAAGCATGTGCCTTGTTTGAGGTTTGGGACTGCAGCGCGCTGAAAAGCTTGTCTGTGGGCAGAACTATTCTGAAAACACATGTTGGTCTAATGGATTTAATATGGCTGTAAATTACAGTCAACAGAGTGCTGGAGCATCAGTACCACTCACATGGAAATGAGTGTTACTTGAGTGCCTTTTAACGCTGTATTCAAAGCTTTATCAGTTGGTGTGTTTGCAGCGTCTTTATTACACGCATCTTTCCGCAGACTCAACTTAGTCATGAGGGTGACTAAGTTGAATATGTAAAGTGTGTTTGTGGTCAGTTATGTCTTTGGTTATTCTTTTCCTTTCACATTTTCGAGATGACTTCCCCTCATAATTAATTTTCTGTACATTTCATGATTGTATGGATTTCTTGTCACCCAATGATTAATTGCATGCTTCATTTGAATAATCCAGAGTAGGCTTAACCAACAAAATAGTTTGTAAAGGTTGCAGCTTTAAATTTAAACAGCAGTTTATCTGCATTGGCTCTTTTTTCTCAATTCATGAACTACAAGATTAATAATTGTGCAAGGTTCTTGTTTTAATGCAATGAGCAAGTTTATCATTCATGTAAGTAATATGCTAATTTAAAATTAATGTTCTCCTGCTGTGCTAATGCATGAGTGGATACAGATACATGTTAGGATGCTTGCAAGTACAGGGGTGTGTGTGTGTGTGTGTGTGTGTGTGTGGGTCTAAGCGTGTGTAAGCATGTGCATGAGTGAGTTTGTGTGTATTTAAACTGTTGATTGTGTGAGTGGTGGTAGCATGCAGGCTGATTTTAACCTGCGCCTCTGCCTCATTAGGCCTGCCTGCGTTGCCATGGTTGTCTATTAGAGCAGTGGAGATTAAAGACTAATTTACATGTGAAAGAGGAGAGTGGTGAGAGAGAGAGAGAGAGAGAGAGAGAGAGAGAGAGAGAGAGAGAGAGAGAGAGACTACACCCTTCTGCACTCCACTCACTTGAGTGTATTCTGAAGAAGAGTGTCGGATAGGGCACAGGCAAATGTTTGTAGAAGCTTTGACCAACATTTTGGCCATTTAAATGTACGTGTGTTATCGAATTGAGCTCTGTCCTACAGTATATCATATTGAACATCTTGTCACCAGTTTCTGTTTTACATATACATAAATACCAACCATGTATGATTTGGATTCCTTGTGGCTTAATGTTTTTTTTTTTTATATAGACGTCAGATAATCGTAACCTGGGGACCACTATTGCATGTGAACTATCTTGCTTCTTCCCCAAGTTTCCTGTCTCTCTAAAGTGTCAAATAATCATCACCAGATTATAATTCAATCTGCAGCAAATGCAGTAATTGTTATCAAACCAGTATATTTGCCAAACATTACCATTGTCATCCTTAGTGCTTGTCCACATTGGATTTGATCATTTTCAGTGGTTGTATTGTATTGTAGAATAAATTGATTTGATAGTGTCACATTTTATTATTCCCCATGTACCATCAAATACCTAAAAACAGCCGGTATGGTCATATATATTAACTCTCTTTATAGGAATATATAATGACAAAAGTTAAAGGTATAGCACTTCTTAATGTGTGTGTGTGTGTGTGTGTGTGTGTGTGTGTGTGTGTGTGTGTGTGTGTGTGTGTGTGTGTGTGTGTGTGTGTGTGTGTGTGTGTGTGTGTGTGTGTGTGTGTGTGTGTGTGTGTGTGTGTCAGACAGCTGCAAGTTTTGCATACTGCATGTAGGCCAACATCTGGCATCCTGTCACACCTCATCCTCTAAGAGAGCAAAACAAATAGTGAGGGACACACAAAGTGGATGAAAAAAAGTTAAATAATATTATCATTATATTCATATTTTTAGTGAAACAACTTAATGAAGTGACCATGAGAGAATAGAGGAAATGCTGAAATATGCTGTCATAATGGTGCTTATTTTTCAGACATATGCAAGGTGGACTTAATGACTGTGGGCATGTAATTCCTGTGGCTGTTCATGGGAGGCATGAGTCACCTAACTCTCTCTATCTCTCTTTAATGTTCACCAAGAACAAAGTAGGAACAGCAAGTGGAGCACTCAGTTTCATTCTGACTCACTCTGCCATGAAGACTTTGACCAAAACAAGCCATGAAAGCAACCAGTCAGTATATCCACTTATTGCAGCGCTACATCTTCTCAGCCAGAAATTAGCAAAGAAAAGTCTGATATTTTACTTAAAGAATATAAAAATTGAGACTAAACAATGATTTATGCCATGTATTGCCTTCATATTATCAGTCTACTCAATAAGTCTATGAAAATAACAATAGCCAACAGAGTCTGCTCTCCATATTTTAGATTCTTAATAAGCCAAGTCTGTGGGCTACAGGCAGCAACAGACAGCAAGGAGAGAATCTTCTCTATGAATATTAATGTGTGGTACAGGGAGAGGTTGAGGGGCAGGGAGGGTGGGGATCCAAAGCCTCCTCCAAATCCTTCACAGATAAACTGAGAGGGGAAGAGAGATGATTACACGCATGGTTTTTCACAGGGCTCCCCCAAATCTCATTTTCTGTAGTGCATTTTAATGGGATCCTCTCACACACCTCAGCCAGCTAAGTCTCTGGATGCTAACCGGGGCCGATAAATTCCCAGCTCCTGTGAATTTTTTATGCAACGCTACAAGGGTGGGCCACGGCATGTTTTGTCACGGTTTTTATGCGAGCAAAACCAGGCCTTGTCGACCTTTTGTCTTTGTAATGCGCCGTATGTATCACTGTCATTTAAATGCGGCCTCAGACAATGGAGAGCTGTGAGAGATGGATGAGATAAAGCGCTGAAATGGGAATCAAAGTCATTCTCCGCTGCATATGATGGAAGAGGTCACCACATATGGGCCCAGAGGGAAAAAGATTTGTCTCACATATAAAAGAGACATGAAAACATGATAGAAAATCAGTTTATATGAAGAGCAATTGGCCATTTTTGCACATTTTCAGATGAACATCCCAGTATTTACAAACTATATTCCACTTAACACATCTTTAAAAAAAATGCCAGAATTGACCTTTAATCTCCAAGACATCATATCACATGCAAGGATTTCCCATTTTGAAATCTGACGCTCTCACATTGATCCTAGTCAACCTCTCCGTCTGTCTCGTGTTTATTGCTGATAGCCATCAGGGTGACCTGAGCACACACAGGGGACTGTTTAATTACACACTCTTTCTCCATGTGTCCATCAATAAGCCAACCGATGCAATCATTCATGTGGCCATTTTAATCAATACTTTCATGAGAAATGCAGCCAAACTCTGGGTCATGTGACTGAGGGGCCTCACATCAGTTTTATGGCATTGTTACTCTATTCATTTTACTATCTGGAGTTTACCAGCCATTTACTATCAATCTGTTGGGGTAAATGGGCCAGTCATTAGTCTTTATGTAGTGACTGCAGACTCTGGGTGATTCACAAACATTAGCAGCGTACTTGCTTTGCAACAGGGCAAAACTCGTGGATGAAAAGTTGCTGTGCATTAAAGATGATGGAAAACATAACTTTGATACACTAACTTGAAGAAAGCAGGATGCCATTTTGACAAAGACATGCTCTCTGTAGAGCTTTAAAGCATCAAACGTGCAACATCTGACTTTTATGTAATAAACACAAACATGCACACATGTTGCATTTCAGAGTATTTCCCATGTTGTATTTTTGCATCCCTCTGTTCCAGCTATGTTTTATTTCTTTTAGTTTTTTACTTTTTCTCTCACACAGGCGCACTTTCCCTCTAATACCCTCAACAGTGTCATTTCTCTGAAGCAATTCTACTTCAGAAAGACAGCCACATTATGAGACTTCAGTGATGTATCTACAGAGCTTGTTTTGTCTTGAGGTAGCTGTTTAACTGAGATGTTGTCACTTGGCCAGAGAGAGTGTGGAGGTAATTGCATGTGTGCAGAATCATTTTTCTTCACAGTTTTCTTAAAACTGTCTTTTGATTGGAAGCTTTTGTCTTTTCACAGAAGTCTGAAGAAAGTGAGTGCTTGTGTGCTATTATCTGTATGTGCAGGCCTGTGAAAGAACGCAGTGCCTAGGGGCCCCGAAGATTCAAGTTCATTTGTCACATGCAATCAATCAAGCACAATCATGGTAAAATGTAATCCAGTCAGTTTCTTCAAATTGTGCAATAAGAATAGATTAAATATGTAATGATTAGCAATAATATATGTGTATATGTATGATTGGAAGGGGGTGGGACCAGTCTTAGGCAGTGACCTAATTTAGGATACTAGTGGCCTGAGGGTTGAAGCTCTTCCTGATCCTCTCAATGTTGGTCTAGTGTATCGAGTACCTTCTGCCTCGATTGAGCAGAGAGAAAAGGCTATCTGAGTGGGTGGGATCCTTAATAATTATCCTAGCTGTATTCTTGCAGTGACTGATGTAAATATCCTTTAGGCATGGTAGAACATTGCCTGTTGAATGCTCAGCCAAACGAAAACCACTCTTTGCGGTGCCTTGCAGTCCTGTTCAGTGCAGTGATGTTCCCCATCAGGACGCTTTTGATGGTGAAGTAGAAATTCCTCAGTATTTGAGAGGATACCTGGAATTTCCTCAAGTGTCTGAGGTGAAACAATCTCTACCTTGCCTTTTTAACCACTGAGTGAGTATTCAGTGCCCAGGCCAGGTCCTTGGTGATGTAGTCACTAAGGTACTTGAAGCAGTTTACCCTCTCCACCAAGGACCTGTTGATATTAAGGGGGCCATAGTTTCTTCCCTGCCTCTTCCCAAAGTCTGCTATCAGCTCCTTAGTTCTGCTGATGTTCAGGAATAGGTTACTGTCCTGACACTGTCATCTACTTCATTCTGGTCGGCTTTTTCAAAGTTATCTCTGATTAGGCCCACCAGAGGTGTGTCTTCAGCAAATGTGATGATGATGTTGAAGTCAAAAGTGGCTAAATAGTCATATGTCTACAGGTAGTACAACAGGGGTCTTCAAAACACAGTCCTGGGGTTCTCCATTGTTAAGGATGAGGGTACCCTCACCACCTGCCCATCAGGAAGTCAGACCAGCCACATGCACTGCCGGGTGTTTAATCCCAGATCCTTGAGCTTTATGATGAGCCTGGAGGGAAATATGGTGTTGAACACTGAACTGTAGTCAGTGAACAGCAATCTTGCATATCTCCCTTTCTTATCCAGGTGAGAAGGGTGGTGTGGAGAATGTGTGCTTACCACTGAGCCACTGTGGTGCTGATGCCTTTTTTTATTGCTTGTTTGGTTTGCAGCTGCATCCATCATCCAGCAGGATTTGTGAGCACAGCATGGTGTGATTTTGCCTGGATCATGCGGCATCAGTTTTGAAAATTGGAGTTTTGCTGTCCTCTTTCACCTCAGGACACTGCTATCCAATCCACAAGCTGCCTCCAAACGTACTGTATATTTTTGTCTCAATCAGCCTTTGAACATGTTTCCCTGAAAATCATATTATTGAAGATTTCTTTCAGCTTCAAGTTATTAAGAGCAAAAAAAAGGTTAAAGCCAGCCCTGCGTGCACATGTCCCTATGCCTGCCTGTATGAGCAAGTGCATGTGCCTGTATGTGATAAGTAAGATTCAGCAGGAAGGTGGAAAAGTGCAACTACTCCGCTCCCTCTCAAGATCAGAAGTGTTAGATTGACATCACACATCTCAGCCCTCCTCCTTCTTGCCCTCTCTCATCCACTGCTCTGAAAGACCCAACTCAGGCAATACAGCATCTGCAGAAGTGTGTGTGTGTGTGTGTGTGTGTGTGTGTGCGTGCGTGCGTGCGTGCGTGCGTGCGTGCGTGCGTGCGTGCGTGCGTGCGTGCGTGCGTGCGTGCGCTAGTGAAAAGCCTGTGAAACTGTGATCTCTTCCATAATTCACTTTAGCTCCAGCACATGTGAGCCATGATCTGCATGTGGTGTGTATGAATTCAGAATTACCTTTGCATACTTGTGCCATGCACGCACACAGAGGCACACACACATACACACACGCACACCAAAGTGTATTGGTGCGGTTTTTGCAAAGGTGTGAAGCGCACCCTAGGCTGTGTGGTATGGCAGTGTGTCACAACGCTGTCTTTAAAGTAACACTTCAGCTCTTCATCAGTCACTGTAGTGTTTGTGTATGTGTGAGCTAGAGAGCTCACTGACAGCTTGTTAGTCATTCTGTCTTCTCAGACTGCACGAACACAAAAGAGGCTCTTTGGAAAAAAGCCCCAGCCGCGACCCAAGGAGTTTGGTGAGAATTTCACCCTGACAAGGGCTCTCTAGCTTGGGACACAAGGAAGACAACCTTCCCTTTGTCAGTATGGGAGCGTGGGTAAAGCTGAACAGTCACAAACTGTTACTTCAGCTGTCACTATATCTGGATGTGAAGTGTCACTCCCTTATTTCCCACCCAGGGCATCCACATCCTTTCATACCCAAAGGCTATCAGTGCCGGTGGTGGCGGAAACGATTAAGCAGGATTTGCTGTCGATCCCCCTCCACTCCCCAACCAAAGCAAGGTCACAGGACTTCAGAGTGTGGTGAGTCATTGAGGGATTGCCAGCTGTGTCAGAGATAAAGACGATGGAGGAGGCACTGACTGACAGAATGGAAAGTGTAAACACGTAGAATCTCCAGGCGTCTTGTCTTTCAACATCTGTCTCTTTCCGCCCTTTGTATTTGTCTTTGTTGGTGGTTGTTGGAGATTCATTTCCCTGTTGTCTTTGATTTCTCTCCTCTTGTCATACTCTTACTCCTTCCTGCAAACCCCTCCTCTCTGAAAAAAACAGCATTCCTCTGTGTAACCATTTCTGTCTTTTCTGCCCAGTAGGAAACTGCTGCCCAATCCATAAGTCATGATAACAACCGTCTTCCTCCTTCCCTCCTATCCACACACACACACACACACACATACACACACACACACACACACACATGCGCGCAGTAACATACTCAGTGGAAAACCTCCTACTTGCTTAGAGCATGATGTCAGACGTCTGCTGGTTGACAGGTCTTGCAATGGGAAAAACACACATAAGTGTGTGTAAGTGTTTGCACAAACACCACAGGGACCTTGCAGGCACATCAGTTCACTCATCTACATGCAACACATGTGTGCATGCACACACCAAACACACTACCACGGCTGTAATTGCCCCGCACATATTCCGAAACAAGCTGGTTAATAAATGAAACTGACATAGTAAACATTTAAAATGATGCAGTGGATTCATTCCTTGATCATGGATTGTAGATGGCAAATCTCATCATGTGTTGCCAAGAAATTTTGCATTCAACTCTGTAAGATGCAACAATGATTAAACATTTATTTTTGTAATTCAGTTTAAAAACCCATCTATTCCTTTTTGCCAGGACTCCGGTTCAATTTAGCCTCCCATTCTTTAGGCTGCTCTATGAAATGCCCACTCCCCGTATGGCCTGTGTATTGATTTGCCATTATGTTGTATGGGGGAGAAAATCCATGGCTCTCCTTTTAAATAAGCATCACATGAAGACAAGAGAGATATATCATAGAGAAACCATATCGAATTGGAACACATGGGACACCCAGTGTAAGCAAGGCAATCTTCTCAGCGTGTCTTACGTCCCGACAAAGATGAAGCTTGTGAATTATCTTAAGCTTTGCTGAATCAGGATTTTCTAGAGACCCTGATAGTGTGTGTTGTTGTGAGGTATTCATCTCACATAGAGGCACCACCAGTAAATCCACATGTATTCATATTACCATCCAGTAAGGATGCTTTTAGTAATGTACACATCTGTTCTACTTTGAAACTAAATTCAAGAGTGAAAGTTTATTTCTGACTCTGGAAATTTCTCATGAGATTTTGGCCATATAACATTTGTCTTCATCTGCAAATAGTTGTCAAAATTGTCGTTGTTGCTAAATTTGGTTGAAAAGTGTGTTTTTTTTTTTACACAGGTTACATATAACTATTGTTTCAACAGAAGTTCAGTGGCTTTATTTCAACAGAAAAATAGAGAGAAGATAGAGGATAGGCTAACAATTTTTCATTTCTGTCGTAAAACATCAGTCTGGTGCTCATATGAGCATTGAAAACAGGTGTTGGTGGCTGTAATCATTCCTCCTGTCATACTGACCATTAGAAAATCCCCTCCAAATGTGCTTTCAATGTAAGTGATGGACAAAATCCACAGTCTTCGTTTTGAGAAAAACATTTATTTAAATGTTTATCTGAAGATAATATGAGGTTTCAGCCAACTGAGTAAAGCAGATATCTTCCACAGCCACAGTCTTTCCAGTAAAAAAAAATCCTTCTTTGTGTCTCAACAGACAATGTTTTACTGTTCAGCTACAGTCAATGTAATGTAACAAAAAGTAACCCTAGTAATTAACTAGTACTTAATGGTAACAAATAACTACTCAATTTGACTAATTTGGACATTATCTTTAAATAAACTTTGAAATACATAGTGACTGATTATCGTTTTAGAACAAACTCAAAAAACTGTGATCAGTCTTTTAAGATCAGCTTCATATTGAAATTCAGTTCATGAAATTCTAAAATCTAAATCTAAAACAAACCAAAAAATCAACAAAAATACATTTTAACCTAAATGCATGGATGTTTTTTTACCTGTAAATTCATATTAATGTTTGAATGCCTGTATTTCCCAATTATCATCTTTTAAGAAATAAAGAACTGGTTGGACATTCATGCGTTTTCTAGTTTGTCTGAAAAAAGTGTAAAAGTACATATTCTTATTTAAACAAACCCAAAGATTGTTAAAAATTATTATTTTTCTGTTTGTTTTACCAACATATCTTATGAACATGTGCATGCACTGTGTGTGCATTTGTTGAATGTGTAAAAATGTGTGCATGTGTCAGCTTTTATGTGATGCCTCTTGCACATGTTACCCTCATGCAGAGTCCAAATCTGTTCTCTTTTCCAACAATACATTCTTGTCTTTAAATATTTGTTGTATTATTGTAGGCATATCATCTAATCCATGCTGACACACACGGTGCAGTGACAACTAACAGCAGAGGGGGACAATACAGGACATACAGCAGACAAAGGGCTGTCTATGCTGCTGCGTTCAGGAAGAGGCCCATTTTGCTCTGATGTGGCAAACTGCAATACCTGTGACACATACTGAGTTCCTGTGTTGAGTGCATGATGTCTAGTGCACGCGTTTGAGAGTGGCGGGGTGATGACTGACACAGGCTCACACACTGCCAGCCCAGCCTGGTCCTATATGGGTCCTGACAGGCTTGCCATAGGCCATCAGTATGGGAGTGAGAGGTGATTATGCAGCCAGACATCACTGTAAAGAACATTCTGTGGGTATTATGCCTTATTATCTTAGGGGTTGTTTTTTTTTAAATAACATTTTTTTATACTTTATGCAAGTATAAATGTATAGGAGATGGGTAAACAGTTGGAGTTTTTGAAATTGTACTTATAAGAAGACTAAGCGCATGAGCTAGAAAACAAAAGATAATATTGAGCTGCAAATTTGTTGTGTATATTGTGATTTAAAACTGCTGTGGATGGCAGTTTCTAAGTGATTGTCACCTTTGTGCAAAGAAAATGCCAGACGCTCCATGGCGGCTCGATTATCTCTGTAAATTTAATACAAATCTAAAATCCCTGTTGTGCTCTTTGCTCAAGTAAAGAAAGCATGCTTTATCTCTCAGCTACTCCTCTGAAGCACTTCTTTTTGCAC